>NW_017216499.1:0-13152 GCF_001704415.2 Capra hircus
TGTACTTTTGTTGCTGTTTGGGTTTATTATGTAGAAAAGAAGCTTGGTAAATCGAGTGCCAGACAGACGTTAAACAGATGGGTGCCATCGTGGCAAATGTGACATTTGAGGTAGGCGCGTTTTTGCTCACATCTCAGAAAACTGCCATGTCTAGGACTTTAATTTTGAGGATGCTAATTTTCTGTTTGATTTGGAATTTAGTCCAGCTTTTTTACTCTTAAGTGTATCGGAGTATTCTATGATAAATGACTTACATTTTCTCCTCTGCAGTGCCTGGTGTAGGCTATGGCCCAGAAGGAGGACATGGAGAAGAGAATCACTACACTTGAGAAACGCTACCTCGCTGCCAGCGCAAAGCCATCTCTGTGCACAACCTCCATGATAAACTTGAAAATGAAATCGCAAATAAAGATTCTACGCATCGACAGGTAATGGCTTTTACTGAACTGTGTCTGACTTTTATAGTAGTGAATAGTGAGGAAGGAAGGTAAAGACCTTTTCATGTGACTCCCATGTTGGAAATCAAGTCCCAATGTAAAGTTCTTATGACCCTAAAATATGCGTTCAAAAGTGTGGATGTACATCATGATAAATCAGCTGTACTGAAAGGAAATGCATTTTTTTTAAAAATTGAGGGTGACTGCAACTTACAGGTTTGAATTATTTGGGATTTGGTTTAATCATTTTGTGGAATTCCACTCCTGACTCTTGTTTTACTTGACTTGAATCTGTTGGCTTGTTAGCATTTTTACTGAAAGAGCAGAGAGCAGCAGGGAACTTCACAGCAGCTGGCTGCCTGTTGGGAACTGGGGTCACTGTGACAAAAGGCAGGGTTAAAACTCCAGTGTGATTAGGGTTTATACTTCCTGTGCTTTACTCGCTCCTATTCCTGTGTAGTCTCAGATAATCAGGACTTAACCAGGAAAACCAAATCTGGCTTCTCCAAAACAAAGTGAGTCAGTCTGGTGTGTGACAAAGTATATCATTGGCCCCACTACAAAAATAAAATACTAGAAAGCCATTGAAATTTATGATGTGGAATGCTAATTAAGAGCATTACGATATACAAAATAATGGCTGTAAAAGGCAGATCAGAAAATACTACGTACCATATGCTGTTGTTTTCTGAGGGTTTTAAAGCATATCTTATTGTTTATTATGTACATAAAGTAATACCCACACAGAAAAAATAAGAAAGCTGCTTAGAAGTAAATGCTAACCTCTCAGGAACCCGAGTGTATAGATAATTTAATTTTTTTTCTTTTTCAAAAAAGAATCTGTCTAAAGTTTTCAGAGTAAGAAGATCTGCTAAAAAAAAATAATCATGCATTTACAAATATTAGTTGACTGGCATTTCCTCAGGCACACTCTGATCAGGTCTGTATTTCAGAGGAGATGAAAGCCATATTTTGGCTTACAAGCCCATGGCCATCTGCAGTCGGTAGGGTTCCCTTCAAATGATGATTCTGGTGATGTTTTAAGAAGGGTCAGTACTGACCCTTAACTTGTCAATAAGAATGAATAAACTTCTACAGAAACCTGATCTTCTTTAATATATAAGAACTTTTTTTTTAAAGACTTCTTTGGAGACATTTAGGAAAAGCAAATACTCTGGCAGGAGGTGTTCTGCCCACTGAGACCAAGCCCAGGAACACTGAGAGAAAAATTACCGTGACACAGCTTCCAAAACAGAACTAATCCTGTAGACACATGCATTTCGGTTTTGTCTCAGCTTACTAAAAATGGCAGAGGCTACATCACTTGGCCCGTTTTGATGTTCTGCTCTCCCTTTGTAGAAGGAGGATAAAGACCGACAGTTGCAGGAGTGCCTGGAGCCGGCAGAGCAGAAGCTGCAGCAGACGCTGCTGGAAGTGGAGGCTGAGCTGGCTCAGCGGGTGGCTGCGCTCTCCAAGGTGCTGCTCTTGGTCCCCCGGCGGCGGGCGCGGGGAGGGCCTGTTCCATGCTGTCCCACCGTGCCCCTCCCCGTGCTGCTCAGTCCACAAAGGAGCGCAGACGCGGGGTCGTGCTGCCCGTCTGAGATGGGAGCGCCCCGAGTGTCAGACAGTCCCCGCTCCCGTGTCATCCCTGCGTTAATTTCCCTCCAGTTTTGTCCTGTGCTCTGTGTGTCCCCAGGATGCTTCAGCTCCGAGTCACTGCTGCTCGGAGTTCAGTCAGCAACTCAAAGCCTAGCAGGATAAAGAACTAGAAAAATCCCATTCTCGTTAAGAGATGGCCAAAATAGTTCTGTCATGAACGCAGTTTTAAGTCTTTATTCATACATTGTTGAATAAGTCACAGCGGGGCACGGTGCAGACCCGGGGCCCCACTTCCAGCTTGCAGTCCCCAGGAGCCCACGGGTGAGAAGCCGCGTCCAGGAGACATGGCGCTGCTGGGGGTATGGTCCCCCAGCCAGCCAGCCACCCCGACCTTCTGGTGGGAAAGGTGTTGCCCTGCACTGCTGGTGGGCACTGGCTGGACATGGAGAGGTGGGCCGGGCCTGTGCTGGCCCGGCTGTCGGAGCGTTGCCTGGAGCTCAGTGAGCGGCTGAGGGGCCGGCAGGTCTCTGGAGGCGGGTGGTGTCGGGTGCTGGCAAACTCTCCCAGAGCAGGGGCACTAACAGCCGCCAGGCGGCGCCCTTCTGACTGTGATCTTCCTCTCAAGGGTTGGTTTCTTCTCTCCCCTGGCATCTTTGCTGTCTGTCCCCGGTCAGCCTTGTAGGCTGAACTTCTGTCTTCCGGAAGCTCTGCCACTAAGGAGGCTAAACTGTTCGAACTTACCTCCCAGCTTAGGAAGGACGAACGTGTGCCCTCGTGTGTCCCGTGCTTGCCACTGCCTGCTGCCCGCGCTGGCTCGCCCCAGGCAGTCTGAGGAGGGGCGCAGCGGCCGCGGGTGTGGGCCTGGGCGGCGGGGAGCACCTCTCCTCTCACGAGCCGGTCACCAGCACCCTCCATCACCCACGTGTCACACACGAAGCCGCGCTGGCTGCTTGAGCAGGCGTGCGGGTGTGTCCCTCGCGAACCCGGGGCCAGTGGTCCACACAGAGCATGGCCCGCTTGCCGCCCCTGCAGTCACAGCCCGCGTGCCGTCAGGACAGGGTCGTTGCGAGCGGAGCTGATGCTGTTCTTGGCCGACAGGTGAAAGAGAGACAGGGCAACATCGAGGAGAGGCTGTGCCAGATGGAGGCCCAACTGCAGGAGAAGAGCAAGGAGCTGCGGTGGGTGGGTGTGCTGACGGGGAGGCCTCGTCTGGGCCCGAGACCCGGCTGGGCGGGGCTGGCGCTGCTTCGCCGCCGCTCCTGTCTCTGCTGTCGAGTGTGGTGTGTGGCCCTGTCTGCTGATCCAGGCACCCAACCTCAGGAGCAGGGCCAGATGTGGTCGCCCGTAGGTGGTGGGCAGGGGCGAGGGGGTCCCCATGTTCAAGGAGGACACTTGCTCTGACCAGCAGCAGGGGAGCTGCTCAGGATACAGCTGCACCTTACGAGTGCCCCTCAAACAAACCTGAGGGTGCCAGCTCAAGGCCCATGAAACTGAAGGCATGGTGCCCAGGTGTGGAGGTGCTTGCCTCAGACGTGATTCTGGAGTCCCACATGCCAAAACTGCTGGTCCAGACATGGCTGCTCCTAGGCAGGAGGAGAATCGTAGGTGCGCTGCAACAGAAGGCGCGCAGGAAAGGGCGATGGTGGAGGCTCGCATCAGAGAGCCCTGAGAGAGGTTTCCCGGAAGGGTTGGCCACACAGTGATACAGACCATCCAGCAAATGGAGTGGGGATCCCGGGTCCAGCCTCAGGTGTCAGTACTGGCCCCACCATAGCTGTGTTCTTGGGCCTGGACTGCAGAGCCTCACATGCGGACTCCCAGGGGGCTGTGGTTCTGACTCCCATCATGAGACCTCGGTGAGGCTCCCTCCCTGCTTAGGCAGAGAGCTCAATGTCTCCTGATCAGGGGTGCACTTCCTTACTTTCAGAACTGCTTGCTCAGAGGCTGTTGAGATCGGGATGCTGTTTATGACGAAGCCAAGTCAAAGTAAACTTTTGTTTTGCTTTAAAATATCTGGATGCCGATGCCTTTATTGGGGAAGCTGTGACAGGTTTTATTTCCTTGGGTTCAAAAATCACTGCAGATGGTGGTGACTGCAGCCATGAGATTAAAAAATGCTTGCTCCTTGGAAAGCTACGACAAACCTAGACAGCATATTGAAAAGTAGAGACATCGTTTTTCCAGTAGTCACGTATGGGTGTGAGAGTTGAACCATAAAGAAGGCTGAACACTGAAGAATTGATGCTTTTGAATCGTGTTGCTGGAGAAGACTCTGTTTTAACAGAAAAATATTTAACAGAAAATAACCTGTCAACCCACTCCAGTACTCTTGCCTGGAAAGTCACATGGATGGAGGAGCCTGGTGGGCTGCAGTCCATGGGGTCATGAAGAGTCAGACACTGCTAAGCGACTTCACTTTCACTTTCACTTTCATGCACTGGAGAAGGAAATGGCAACCCACTCCAGTGTTCTTACCTGGAGAATCCCAGGGACGGCGAGCCTGGTGGGCTGCCATCTATGGGGTCGCACAGAGTCGGACACGACTGAAGCAACTTAGCAGCAGCAGCAGCAACCTGTTTTTTAATTTTTTATGATGGAATATTTCAAACATGCACAAAAAGTGGACGGAGTAGTATAATAAATACCCATGACCAATCAATTAGCCTCAGCAGTTTCTAACGGCCAATCTCAAGTATATCATTCTTTTGTCTTCTCTCCAGTTTTTTTATACAGTAGGTCCTAAAACAGCTTTTTAAACCATGAAATTGATGATCGTTTTATAAAACATAGACTTTCCAACTTTGTTATTACATTTAAAAATTGCTTGAGGTAGTTATTTCCAGTTTTTTAATATGAATTTTCATATTGGGAAAAGACCCTGATGCTGGGAAAGATTGAAGGCAGGAAGAGAATGCATGACAGAGGATGAGATGGTTGGATGGCAGTTCTGGGAGTTGGTGATGGGCAGGGAAGCCTGGCATGCTGCAGTCCATGGAGTCGTACAGTCAAACATGACTGAGTAACTGAACTGAACTGAATATGAATTATCATTGGAAGAAAAGCTATGACCAACCTAGACAGCATATTAAAAAGCAGAGATATTACTTTGCCATCAAAGGAACACCTAGTAAAAGCTATGGTTTTTCCAGTAGTCATGTATGGATGTGAGAGCTGGACCGTAAAGAAGGCTGAGCACCAAAGAATCGATGCTTTTGAATTGAGGTGTTGGAGAAGACTCTGAGAGTCCACTGGACTGCAAGGAGATCAAACCAATCAATCCTAAAGGAAATCAGTCCTGAATGTTCATTGGAGGGACTAATGCTGAGGCTGAAGCTTCAATACTTTGGCCACCTGATGCGAAGAACTGACTCATTGGAAAAGACCCTGATGCTGGGAAAGATTGAAGACAGGAGGAGAGGGTGCAACAGAGGACGAGATGGTTGGATGTCATCACTGACTCGGTGGACGTGAGTTTGAGCAACTTCTGGGAGATAGTGAAGGACAGGGAAGCCTGGCATGCTGCAGTCCATGGGGTCACAAGAGACACGACTGAGTGACTGAACAAGAGCAATCATTACAAAGAATTCAAGTGATATTTCATGTAAAGAAAAATATGTGAAAGTCTATCTCCACTGGCTTTTTTTCCAAAATGAATTTTCTCACTTTTTGCTTTATAAATTGAATTCATTTTACACCCTTAATCCAGAATCAAGCTTCTGTTTATATACTGGGAAATTCCTCTATCAACGTGTGTGTAAGCCAATCCTCTTTCAAGTGTACTTGTTTCTGAGTGTAAATTTGCTTACTCCTCGAGCCCCTTCGACAGGAAATGGCTGGTGACACTAAGGTCCCCCAGGTGCTCTGCCAAAGAGAAGTGTTGCGAGTGACCTTTGACCAGTGAAGTCCCTGCCTCCCTCTGCACCTGCCCATCTGCTCTGGGGATGCTCAAGAGCCCACCAGAGGTGGCGTGGGAGGGACCGCCTCGGGAACCAGGGCACAGGCCGCTCACGTTGCAGCTCCCTGGTGCTTTTAAAAGAATGACTATACTTGCTCCTTGAAGTTTATGAGTTTTCGTTTTTTCCTGTTTTAGGCAAGGCAAAGAGAAAAAATGAATGAAGAACACCAATGAACACTTATCAGATACTGTGGATAAGCTTCTATCTGTTTCAGATGAGAGGCTTCAGCTTCATTTGAAGGAGACAATGGCTGCTCTGGAGGATAAGGCGAGCAAGCTCCATGGCCCCTTTACAAAGAAGAGCATCTGGCCTGGCCTGGCTCGGCCCGGTCTGTGTGTGGCGGAAATCTCCAGGACAGGAGTTGGAAAACTCCCATAGAGGGCCCCAGAGTGAATGTCTTTACTGGTTAGAGTAGCCAGCATTTCATGCTAGTCAATAAGCGTGACAGCATCCACAAGCAGTGTGTAAAGGAACAGACATAGATGTGTGCCCGCAACCCTTACAGAAAGCATCAGTGAGGCGGATCCACCAATGACCCCCGATGTTACCAGCCACTGTGCTAGAACATTCTTCTAGGTCCACCCTCACCCCTTCGTTTCTTTCTTAGAAGTTTATTTCTGAGGCTTTGCTGGCAGTCCAGTGGCTGGGAGCCTGCCTTGCAAGGTCAGGGACGCAGGTTCGATCCCTGGTTGGTGAGCTAAGATCCCACATGCCATGCGGCAGTCACATCAAAGGAATCTCGCATGATGCAGCTAAGGCCCAATGCAGCCAAATCAATAAGTTTAGTTCAGGATCTTTTATATAATGTGATAGAAAAGATTGAAGCAAGCAAAAGCAAGCATTCTCATATTCCAACTCCAGCCATCTCTCTTTTTATTTGCTTTGGAAAATGTCTGAGAACTTCTATCAGAGTAGCTCAGTGGGCAACATTCTGGTTGAGGTTCAGTGAAAACCTGTCCCAGCTGCACCAGTGCCCTAAAGACGAGGCCCAGAACCTTCACAGAGGTCGGCGCTTGGGCGACGCTTGTCTGAGAGAGACCCATGGTCACTACAAGTTCTGCGGCACATTTTTCTCCCACAAAACCCAAGATGACATTCACACCTCACTAGAGACCTCACTTCACCTGACCTGTGGGCTGGTACTGAGGTGGGGATAGTTTTGTCTCAGGTTTGAATTTTACATGTGAAACCTGTGCCAGTTTCCTGAGTGACCACTGAACTGCAAAAGCTGAAAGCAAGTATAAAGCAGTTTCCCTTACCCCAGGGACCTGGCCTCCTTGTATCTAGACGATCAGTCGGGGAAGGAGGAGTTTTTCTGTGTACAGTTCAGTTCAGTTCAGTCACTCAGTGGTGTCCGACTCTTTGCGACCCCATGAATCGCAGCACGCCAGGGCCTCCCTGTCCATCACCAACTCCTGAAGTTCACTCAGACTCACATCCATTGAGTCAGTGATGCCGTTCAGCCATCTCATCCTCTGTCATCCCCTTTTCCTCCTGCCCCCAATCCCTCCCAGCATCAGAGTCTTTTCCAATGGGTCAACTCTTCGCATGAGGTGGCCAAAGTACTGGAGTTTCAGCTTTAGCATCATTCCTTCCAAAGAAATCCCAGGGTTGATCTCCTTCAGAATGGACTGGTTGGATCTCCTTGCAGTCCAAGGGACTCTCAAGAGTCTTCTCCAACACCACGGTTCAAAAGCATCAATTCTTTGGCGCTCAGCCTTCTTCACAGTCCAACTCTCACATCCATACATGACCACAGGAAAAACCATAGCCTTGACTAGACGGACCTTTGTTGGCAAAGTAATGTCTCTGCTTTTGAATATGCTATCTAGGTTGGTCATAACTTTTCTTCCAAGAAGTAAGCATCTTTTAATTTCATGGGTGCAATCACCATCTGCAGTGATTTTGGAGCACAAAAAAATAAAGTCTGACACTGTTTCCACTGTTCCCCCATCTATGTCCCATGAAATGATGGGACTGGATGCCATGATCTTCATTTTCTGAATGTTGAGCTTTAAGCCAATTTTTTCACTCTCCTCTTTTACTTTCATCAAGAGGCCTTTTAGTTCCTCTTCACTTTCTGCCATAAGGGTGGTGTTATCTGCATATCTGAGGTTATTGATATTTCTCCAGCAATCTTGATTCCAAGTTAGTGTTAAAAGTTGTCATCCAGCTTCGTGCTGACACATCACTCTGGGCGCGAGGTCCACCCCTCATCCCGAGGTGCTTTATGCTTTCAGACAGGAGAGTAGCCATCCCGCAGTCCACGCAACGTCTGTTAAGAATTGACTCTAAAGCACTGTGTGTATCTTTTTCAGAATTCTCTCCTATGGGAAGTTGAAAATGTAAAAAAGCATTTAGAAGAAATGCAAAACAACAAGGTCCTTAAATCTCTAAAATCCTTTAGAAATTTGTTAAGAGCTGAACTGAGCTGGGTTCATTGTTACAGTTACTACAGATGCTTAGCAGAAGTGGAGTTACATTTTCCTTATGGCTGGTCCACTGCTGTAACGTGTATAGCATTTCTGGTTTTGAACACTGAATGTGATTTGCATTATAGGTGGATTTAGAGTGTGTGGCCATTGTGTATAGTTCAGAATTCTGAATAGTCCTTTCTGGGTTCACCCAAAAGCTGAGAAAAAGCATGAGCCTTTCACGTGGACAGTGCTGTCCATCAGAGAGATAATATGAGCCACATACACAATCTAAAATTTTCCTAAAACTGAACAGGCTACTTTACATCCTTTTTTCACTGCAAGTCTTGAAATCTGTGTGATTTCCACATCGAGCTTTGCACCGGCCTGGTCACATCCTCAGTGGCTGCACAAGGCGAGTGACTGCCGTGGCCGACAGCACAGAGCTGCCAGGTTGAGTCGAGTGACTTGGAAACTTGGCCCGTTTGACTTGTTTTTATCCCATGAGGAGGTGAAGTGGGATGTAGAGGAATGGATGTGAGGTCCATGGAGACAGTTTAAAGCAATGAGAGGAGCGAGGGCAATAGAGTGAGTCCTGTCCCCCACCACCTGAACCCCGACCCCAAGTCCAGCTTCTCTCTACAGACTTCATTGTCGGTCAATGACTTGCCATGTTCCTCCAGAAGCTTTTCTACACCTGAGATGTAACTTCTTATTCATTATGGTTTATAAGGGTTAGTATTGTTCTGAGTGTTTATATTGCTATGGAACACTTAGAGTACAGTTTCTCAGAATTAAAATGTTCAAAAATGTGTGATTTTAAAGCTAGAGAATGGAGAGGATGTGCTGATCGGGCTGATGGGGGTGAACCCATAGGCAGCTAGTTCGCTGGGAGCAGAGCAGGAATGATCGCAGGTGGTCCTGGAGCCAGGGAAAAGGGGTGGCCCAGCCCTGGGGAGGGGTCGTGACGAAGACAGAAGGCGAGGGTACTGGCCACGGGGACAGGGAGCCGGCAAGCCAGCACCTCGAGGCTGCCCCTCCATTGCTTTGAGGTCATGTCTGGGAAAACAAGGCAGGACCTGGGTGAGAGTGGGGCAGAGGGGAGATTTGCGGAGAGAAGGTGTGAGGTGTGAGAGTGGGAGGGCGGCACGGGGCCCAGCAGGCACTCTCCGAGCGTCTCAGATGACAGAGCCGCCCGTGCGGTGTGAGGGGCCATCCCCAGAACAGCCCGAGGGCCTGTGCCCTGAGAGGAGAGCCACGGGAGGCTGGCCCTCCCGTCCCCTGGCTGCCCCTGCTCGCTCCTGTCTGTGCATGTTCAGACCAGCCTGGAAAACGGAGGGCTGGGAATCCGTGAGGACGGCACTCCTCGGTGAACTAGTACCAGTGATGACCGCTGAGGTGGACCCAGCGGCTGCGGAGCTGAAGGATTCTTTTTTTCTAGTTTTCCTTCAGCCTGGCTGATGGAAGCAAGGATGTATTTTTTTTTTATGTATTTTTTTAATTTTCGGTTTTTGTCTCTGACTCCATCAGCCCACCCTTGTGAATAACCTCATAGGATTGCCTTCCGTCCACGCTGAGACCTGAATGTCACCAGGCCATCTAGGAACTGGATTCTCCTCCTGCCCATTTCTTCAGTACTGCTCGCTTAAGAGATGGCAGTTTCTCATAAGCATGGCCCACTGTCCAAAGTCAGGGCTTCCATGTAAAATTGTGTTCAATTCCTGATAGGCTTGAGCTGCCAGAATGTCGCTGATGAGACATGGTCTTCTCGTGCCCAGGTGCAGCCCCTGAAAGATCAGGACCGGGAGCGCGGGCAGCAAGCCAGCGTGCTGGCCCAGGTGTTCAAGAGTGACGAGGGTGTGTCTGACAGCGAGGGCGACGGGGTCACCCTCTTCAGCTCGGCTGCTCTGCTGTCGCCCAGCGGGCAGGCCGATGCCAAGACTCTGCCTGTGATGATTCAGGAGCAGCTGGACAGGATCAGTGAGAGATCCGGTGGGTGCGCCTGAGCCCAGCTCCCCGGAGACTCGATTTCTCTGAGGAGCTGTCTTCTGCTTAGAGAAGTTTGAGTGATCCATAGTAAGAAAACTGACTTCAGGTCTGCTTTGAGAATTTTCAGTCTGAGATTGCCCTTGATTATAGAGCTCAGTCAGCCAGGGCATTCTGTCCACAGTGTGGTATCAGCACTCTGTGGAGGGCGTTGTGGGGTGTCCCCCCTCAGCTCTGGGCCCAAGGTGGGTGAGGTGCCGAGGCAGTGTCCCTGCGGCCTGTGCACCCTCCAGCACTGAGGGTGCACCCTCGTGTGTCCCTTGGAGCCTTCCACGTTGTGGTGAAAAGCCACTTGGAACAGAAAAGCTGCGGGTTCTGGGGCTGGCAAATTCCCACTCAGATCTGCATTTTCCTTTTTAACTTAATACATTGTGAAGATTGGCTTGTTGTAAGACAGTGATCCAAGGACATGAGTTTGAGTTTTTCTTATCTCATCAGTATATTTAAAATGTTTTCTTTAGACACAGTCTTGGCAGTTTATAACAGCTTACAAAACAGGATAGAACCCAAAGGCTCGCCTCGTGGTGAGCAGGGGGCCTAGGTCTGGGTGCAGCCGGGTGGCTAGGGCCCCGAGGCCTGCCTGGTGCCACACCAGCACAGCTGTGCCTCCTGTCCTGAGTCCACATTCAGAGTGGCCACAGGCCGATGACCCTGCACAGGACCTGGCAGAGCTGCTGCTCAGATTGTTCTCATCCCGTCACCCCTGGCCAAAGTGCCCGTTCCTGCCGGTAGAGTGTCGGGGGCTCAGGGAAAAGGCAGGGGTGAATGGCACAACCAGCAAACGCAAATGGTGCCGCCTGCACTTTTGACACTGAGACAGACTGCTTTGTGGGCCGTGTTTGAGCACAGACAAGCTCAGAAAGATTGTCTTTCCTCATCCCTGTAGGAAATTTGGAACGGTTATATATTAATATTTTTATTTTTACAGCAAGTTGTCAGGTAAAAGTGATTTTTCCTTATGCAACAAGTTGACTTGATGTAAATGGTAAATTCTGTCCATCAACTTGTCAACAGTGAAAAACTTTCAAGATGTATAAGTAGAAGTGAAACTGGAGAGTTTACTACCTGTAAGGATCTTGTATTTTAATTTGAAAATCATTTTATATGCATAATCATGTATTTAATCTGTATATAAAATCATCCATGACACATTAGGGGAGAAGAGCAGTAACTGAATTCTAGGTTAATGCAGCACATTGACATGAATCAGAAACTCACACAAAGCTGGTGGAGAACTTCATCAAGTGATGCGTTTGTACATATACAACCTTAAAACAAAATGAAAAGTTCAACTCAGCACTTCATCTGGTCTGGAGACTTGTGTTTAGAAACTGCAGCTTGCTCGTGAATGGCTGTTTTGGTTATACGGAGTTCCCGATTCCCAGCGGAAAAGGTTGAGGCACTGACGTGCATCTCTGCCCTGAGAGCAGGGAAGGTAGAGGTTGTCAACTTCAGGCATCTCCTCACAGGGAGAGTCACCCCCCAGGCCCCATCAGAATGTTAGAGTAAATGAGTCAAATCAAAATGTGAATGATCAGGGGCCACTTTGTAAGACTCAATGATAAGTTATTCTAAGTTTGAGAATATTCAAAAGAGGGAAAGCTGAACCTTTTTGCTGAGATGTTAATTGAGCAACTGTTCCTGAAATTTGCTAAGCATGACACAGAATGCAAGCCCAAATTTGTTGTCCAGACACGTTCCTCTGCTGACAAAAGCAGGTGATGATTTTATTCTATTTTAGGTTGATCCAAGAGAGGAGAACACGGATCAGCAGGCCGAGGGGATTGAGAGCAGGGTGGGCAGGGGGAGCTTAAGCAACCTTCATCATTTTCAATCCTTGAACTCCCTCAACCTGAATCCCGCCTCCTCGCATGCAGGTTCCTGCCCAGCAGAGGGCGCTCCAAGCCCGAAGGAGGCAGCGCAGCCCTGCGCGGGAAGTAGACGAGCTGGGCTTCATGACTCTGGTATGTGTCTGCCTCCTCCCCGCCGCGTCCCTCCCGGAGCACACTGGTTTTCTTTTGTTTGTTTGTTTTTTCTCTTTTTACCCAGAAGAAAATCAGGTACATTTGCTACGCGCAGAGGTCTAAGATTTTTAAAACTGCCCAGTCTTTAATCAGGCTTCTCTAGTGCCTCAGACGGTAAAGCGTCTGCCTGCAATGCAGGAGACCCAGGTTCCATCCCTGGGTTGGGAAGATCCCCTGGAGAAGGAAATGGCAGCCCACTCTAGTATTCTTGCCTGGAAAATCCCATGGACCGCGGAGCCTGGTAGGCCACCGTCCATGGGGGTCGCCAAGAGTCGGACACGACTGAGCGAAATCATTCCATAATCACACAGCGACAAATTAGTCTTGATATTTGGACCCCTGGCTTAGGAATCTAAACTGGTCTGCTCGCTGATGGGCCTGGCTGTGCACTCAGGCCAGCTCTGCGTGTGAAACCAGGTTAAAAGCCCGGTGCCCCAGGCCCCAGTGAAGAAGTTGGGCTTCCTCACTCTTCCAAGTCTGAAAAGCGGGATGACGACCTAGGGCTTTTGGTGACAGAGTGTGCGGCTCTAAAGCACATGTTCCAGCTTTCTTCCATGTTTAGCTTAGGTTTTGTGAGTGCATTGCTGTTTACCCCGTGAAATGTTTACAACACTCTGCTTTGTAACTGCGCTTGTATTATCACTTTTTTTGGGGTTACCACCGTTTCATGTTAGCT
>NW_017216500.1:0-23323 GCF_001704415.2 Capra hircus
TACCAGACTAATAGTTGCTATAAAAATAACAACAATAATTGTCAAATGTAACACAGCTAATTGCTCTACTGGCATTTCAAATGTATCATAATAATGATCATGTTGATAATAATAATACTCGGCCAAAAAAGAAACAAAGAGTTCACTGCTTCTCAGGCAGTGGACAGGTTTGTGGAAAATTATATTCTCATCAGGCAGATCATGCTAACTTCAATGGGCATTAGCCTACCTATCATTTGGACACCATGAGGTGGTGATCCTCTGGTTCTCTGATATTGAATCCATACTGAAAACTCATTTCAGTCTCACCAGAAATAAAGATGATCTCACTTGAATGAAAAGGACCTGGTTGGATTTAGGACTTGCCTTTATAAATGCACACCCTTACAAACAGAGGACCATGCCTGAAATGAAAACTTGTCTCAGAAAGTTCCAGATGTAGTCACCTCAAACATATGGTTGTCTACTTGCAGCCTGTCCTGTTGCTATGTGCCAGAGATGGTCCAGAAGAGAATGAGCTATACTGCTTCCTGAGAATCTGAGAAATTCTCCAACCTACTCACATCCACAACTTGTGTTGTCTTGGCAGTCCCAACAATCCCAGCCCCAGTCCCAGACACTTTCAGTGGAATGACTTTTATTCCTCTTGTTTTCTCCCATTAACTTACTCATACATGTCCCATTAGGAATTGACATTGTCAGGGGAAAAATTGATTTGATTTTGTAAGGTCAATGGGGAAACCAAATAAATGCATTTCTATGTGATCTAAAGAAAAAGGCTGAATACATTAAATGCTCAAGCATTTAAATGGTAAAAACAGATAGGGAAAAAGTCAGAAAGAACAGTTTAAAAAGCATGGTACAAGAGATTATTATATTTTGGGTATTTCTTCTTTTTTAGAAGAAGACGAGGAAGGGGTCTCTGGTCCCAGTTACTTTCCCAGTCTGGGAAACAATGTGGTCATAAATTAAAGAACAATTCATAGTTGTCATTTGAATACCTACTATAGCCACTCACTATGCTAAGGGCTTTAGATGCATTATCTTATTTAATTCCCACAGCAACTTTTGTGGTTTTTGGAGCTACCATTATCCTAAATTTTACAGATGAGGAAAGAGTCTTAGCAAGATTAAATAACATGCCCAAGGTTACAGAAATTGTAAGTGACAGAGTTGAGACTAAAATCCAGGTCTCTTTGAATTCAATGCACTTAACTATTCTATAATGTCTTAAACACTATTCTGTAAAGTTTTTGGCTTATGTTTCAATCTTTGCCTCTAATCAGTGAGCTCCTTCAGGGAAGAATTTATTTCTCATTAATTTTTATATCCCTAGAGCATGGAATAATGCCTGATAAAGAGCAGCAACTCAATGACTGTCAGATGAACAAAATGATGAATTAATAAATAAAGGAAGGAGGGAATTAATTTTAAAAGGATTCAGAAAATGGAAGTTTGTGGGGGAAAAGCTAATTCTATATAAAAAATACTGTTCCTGTGGTTGATTTTGTGGCTCTTTATTTCTATTGTAACAAGACACGAGTATTTTCTGATAAGCACCATTTTCCCTTTAGAATTAAACAAAATGCTTTCACAAATATGTACTTTACCCAGGGATTTAAATGAACGATTGAAATTCCATAATCAGAACATGACACAGCCAAACCAGTGTATAATCATATGTTTCTTATAATAAGCTACTTGAAGTGTTCTTAGGGTTACAATTTTGTAAATCTAGACATGAGAGGAAGATCTGTGCTCTTGACAACATTCAGCCAGGCATTTCAACTGGCTCTGGATCAAAGCCATCCCCTCTTTGCATTACATATATGTTCTCTCTTATCAGGAAGCAGACAGTCCCAACTGTTACCTCTACGTCCTCTGCCATCTTCCTCCAGCTTCTGGCCAGCTTGACACTTGCAGTAATAACTGCCAATTGTATTACAGCATTGGTCCTGACAGCCACCATTGTCAGCGCACATTCATTTATATCTGCAATTGAATATATAAACAGAAATTAGCTTCCTATAGCTAGACACACAAAAAGACTTCAATGGCTCTCCTAAAAATATACCATCACAGCATGACATCACCATTTGACCTCAGAGGAAATGAGATAAAATTATAATACCTTATTTTAATTAACACACTCCAATTTTGGTGTAAAGAAAAAGACAGGTCATAATCTTTGGTATTTGATAAATTTTTGAACGATGTCCTAAGGGTCTAAGTCTAAGATCAAAAAAATTTCTTCAGATCATTTCACATCCGAGTCATCATTTCAGGATGAGATTGAGAAGAGGAACTAGCAAGTTAGAACATAAGGTCACTTATTTATCCATTAAATATTTTGTTGTAGGCTTCTCAGATAAATGATTATTGAAGTACAAGCTGAAATCAAGATTTCCAGGAGAAATATCAATAACCTCAGATATGCAGATGACATCACTTTTATGGCAGAAAATGAAGAAGAACTAAAAGAGTCTCTTGATGAAAGTGAAAGAGGAGAGTGAAAAAGTTCGCTTAAAGCTCAACATTCAGAAAATGAAGATCATGGCATCTGGTCCCATCACTTCATGGCAAAATAGATGGGGAAACAGTGGAAACAGTGGCTGACTATTTGGCGGGGGGGCTCCAAAATCACTGCAGATGGTGAATGCAGCCATGAAATTAAAAGATGCTTACTCTTTGAAGGAAACTCATGACCAATCTAGACAGCATATTAAAAAGCAGGGATATTACTTTGCCAACAAAGGTCTGTCTAGTCAAGGTTATGGTTTTTCCAGTAGCCATGTATGGATGTGAGAGTTGGACTATAAAGAAAGCTGAGCACTGAAGAATTGATGCTTTTGAATTGTGGTGTTGGAGAAGACTTTTGAGTGTTCCTTGGACTGCAAGGAGATCCAACTAGTCCATCCTAAAGGACATCAGTCCTGGGTGTTCATTGGAAGGACTGATGAAGCTGAAACTCCAATACTTTGGCCACCTGATGCGAAGAGCTGACACATTGGAAAAGACTCTGATGCTGGAAAAGACTGAGGGCAGGAGGAGAAGGGGACGACAGAGGATGAGATGGTTGGATGGCATCACTGACTCAATGGACATGGGTTTGGGTAGGCTGCCAGGAGGTGGTGATGGCCAGGAGACCTGGTGTGCTGCCAGTTCATGGGTCACAAAGAGTCAGACATGGCTGAGCGAGTGAACTGAACTGAATTGAATTAAACTGAACCACTGTATCTTTAGGTCTTCCCTGTAGCTCAAGGGTTAAGAGTTCTCCTGCAATGCAGGAGACCACGGTTTGATTCCTGGGTCAGGAAGATCCTCTGGAGAAGGGAATGGCAATCCACTCCAGTATTCTTGCCTGGAAAATCCCATGGATAGAGGAGACTGGCGGGCTACAGTCTGTGGGGTCACAAAGAGTTGGACACTATTGAGCAACTAACACTACTACTGTATCTTTGGCATTGCACTAGACAGTGTAGGGGAAGGTAAAAGGATAATTTCATGATTTCCAGTGGTTCAAATCCAGCTTGGGGTGGAGGACTAAACAGAAGTGTGATGTGATTGTGTCCATGTGCTGGATATGTCCACAGCCCACTTCTTAACTTGTGGTCAGAAAGCATCCTTACAGATAGGGCTTGATTTCATGTACACCCCAACCAGCTTGCAGTTGTTAAGAATTCCAAATTATCTATAGGTTTGATAGTGAGTGGCCTGTTCTGCTCATAGTAGCCACTTCTGTACGCTGACTTGCTGACAATGGTATTTGTTTTATGAGGTAATTGTGGCTGGAAGAGAGAGAGGGTGGAGAGGGCAGAAAGGAAGTGGGAGGTAGCAAGTAAAGATGGGAGAGTGAAGAAGAGAGAGATGGGGGGTGGGCAATGAGTTAAGTCAGGACCAGCTGAAGAAGCTGACAATGTAGGAGCATTGCCAAAGGGGAGATGAGTCTCCATAATGGTAGAATCAAGACTGCAGAGCCCTGATAACTGAAAAAAAATGACGCAGAGTGGGGTTTGGTGCACCAACTCGATAAAAGTGATTTTGCCTGAGGCTTGGCTCTGCAGCTGTATAAATACATTTAATTAGATTATAGGTAAATTTTTGGAGAAGGCAATGGCACCCCACTCCAGTACTCTTGCCTGGAAAATCCCATGGACAGAGGAGCCTGGTAGGCTGCAGTCCATGGGGTCGCTAAGAGCGACTTCACTTTTACTTTTCACTTTCATGCACTGGAGAAGGAAATGGCAACCCACTCCAGTGTTCTTGCTTGGAGAATCCCAGGGATGGGGGAGCCTGGTGGGCTCCCGTCTATGGGGTCGCACCAGAGTCGGACACAACGGAAGCGACTTAGCAGCAGCAGCAGCAGGTAATTTTTTATTGAAGTGTGCCATACACATACAAAAGTAAACTTGTCTTAAGTTTTGTTAGGGGAAGCACACTGACTGAAGCCGCCCACCCTGGCCAGGCCCCTACTAACCATTTGCATGAGTTGTTTTACAACAGGAGGTCCTGGCAAGGAACATGGAACTAACAAGCCACCACAACCGGAAGAGTTCAGGAAAGGTCAAAAGGAGACACCATGAAACTGACCACCTCCCAGAATCCTTCTTGCTGGTATCCGTCTTGGCTGAGTGATGTGTGCACCACCAGGAAGGACTCTGAATCAGAATGATTGGCTAAAGACAACTGGGAAACTAATCCCATCACCATAAAACCCAAACTGCAAGCCACATGGCAGAGCAGTCCTTCTGGGTTCCCTTACCCTACTGCTCTCCACCCTGGTGCCCTTTCCCAGTAAAATCTCTTGCTTTGTCAGCACATGTGTCTCCTCAGACAATTCATTTCTGAGTGTAAGACAAGAGACCACTTTTTGGGCCCTGGAAGGGGTCCCCTTTCCTGGCAACAGTTTTGATAAGTTTTCAAACACAAAAATATAGCAATGCAACCCCAAGAAACAGACCATTGCTAACACCCAGGAGTGTTCTGCCTAGCTGAAAGTACAACCGTCCTAATCTTTAACACGATAGGTTTAGTTTTGTCTTTCTGAATTCTACATAACTGATCATACTGTGCGTATTTTTGTGTCTGTCTTCTTTTGTCCAGTATTCTGTTTGAGATTATGAGACTGTACCTGTAGTCTGTTCATTTTTATTCCTGTATATCATTCACATATATGAATATACCATATTTTTTATTTACCCATTTCATAGTTAATGGAAATTTAGCTATTTTCTTATTTTTGGTTATTGTAAAGAGTGTCTCGATGAACATCGTCACACAAGTCTTTGATAGACCTACATATACATATCTGTTGGGTAATATATCTAGGATTGGAATTGCTGGGTCAAAAACTATGTTAGATTCTGCTTTAATAGTAGCAGCCAAATAGTCTTCTAAAGGGGCGATTCTAAATTTACACTCCCATCAGTGGTGTGTTACAGGACCAGATGCTACTCGTCCTTTGTAGTGCTTGGGATATTCTATTTTGTTTTGTTTTTCATTTTAGCTCTTCTGGAGAGTATACAATAGCATCACATGTGTAATTTTAATTTGCATTTTCCAGATGATTAATTAGGTTAAGCACCTTTTTCATGTTATTGGGCCATTTGGATAAAATTTTGTTTAAGTGCTTATTCACATATTTTGTCCATTTGTTCAATCAGTTCTTAAAATACTGGGTTTTTTAACTAGTGGATCACATAGAATGCTAGAGAAATTGTAGCAGTGTTTATCCTTGTCTGGCTTCTGAAATTATAAAGATATATGTTAACATTTCACTGTAAGGAATACTGTGTACTGTAGGGTGTTTCTTTTAATAGATTACTTTTATCAGATTAGGAAAGTTCCTGTCTATTTTAGTTCTTCAGTATTTGTATCACAAAGAGGCCATTTCTCCACTTTTTTCTATTATCTGAAAAATTTTAAGGTTTTTTCTTACTTAAATGTTTGGAAGAATTCAGTTATAATACTGTCTGGGCCTGGGATTGTGTTTGGGTATGTGTGTATGTGTGCATTGACTTTTAATTATTGATTCCACTTTTAAAATAAATAAGAATAAGAATATTCATATTTTCATTTAAGCACGTTCAGTTCAGTCGCTCAGTCGTGTCCGACTCTTTGAGGCCCCGTGAATAGCAGCATGCCAGGCCTCCCTGTCCATCACCAACTCCCGGAGTTCACTCAGACTCACGTCCATCGAGTCAGTGATGCCATCCAGCCATCTCATCCTCTGTCGTCCCCTTCTGCTCCTGCCCCTAATCCCTCCCAGCATCAGAGTCTTTTCCAATGAGTCAACTCTTCGCATGAGGTGGCCAAAGTACTGGAGTTTCAGCTTCAGCATCATTCCCTTCGAAGAAATCCTAGGGCTGATCTCCTTCAGAATGGACTGGTTGGATCTCCTTGCAGTCCAAGGGACTCTCAAGAGTCTTCTCCAACACCACAGTTCAAAAGCATCAATTCTTTGGCACTCAGCTTTCTTCATAGTCCAACTCTCACATCCATACATGACTACTGGAAAAACTATAGCCTTGACTAGATGGACCTTTGTTGGCAAAGTAACATCTCTGCTTTTGAATATGCTATCTAGGTCAGTCATAACTTTGCTTCCAAGGAGTAAGCGTCTTTTAATTTCATGGCTCCAAAAGCACTGCAGTTGGTGACTGCAGCCATAGGCCTGCAGCCGAGCCGACAGACTGCTCGGGCACCTCTCTTTATTTCCATATGCCTAACTTTGAGTTTCTCATTGCCTGGTGGTCTGAGGATAGAGACATTTTACCAATACATGGTGGTTATCATTACCCAGAGAGACAATTCTAAGAGATCCAAACAGAGGCTATAATGCTTCTAATGACCTAGCTTTGAAAGTCACATAGCGCCCCTTCTTAGACATCTATTGGATAATGCAGGAACAGCTGACCTGAGATTCCAGGAGATGGAAGAATTTCTTCTCACAATATGGGCTTTGTAGGTGTTCCAGTGAAGCAAGAAATTGATGGTAGCCTTCTTGGAGAGAGTGTATCACCCTGATATGTTCATTTAAGGCTTTATATTTTCCTAAAAATAAGGATTATCTGCATCCCACAGGCTTTGCTGTGTTATGACTTATCATTCAACTCAAAATATTTCCTAATCTAAATTAACATTTTTTTGTTTGGGTCATTTTAGGTATATTTGGGGGGGGGTTTCAAACATTTGAGGAACTTCGAATCATCTTGTTATTATGAAATGATAGATTAATTCTCCTGTGTACAGAGAATATGTTCTTCATGACTTTAGTTCTTCAAGATTTGTTAAGTCTTGATTTATATTCCAGCATATGGTCAATTTTGGTTTAAAAAAATCTATATTGACTTGAAAGTAAAGTATATCTTACAGTTGCCAGGTGCTATGTTTTCTGTACGTATATATGAACATATAATTATGTGTGTATGTTAGTTGCTCAGTCGTGTCTGACTCTTGTGACCCCATAGACTATAACCCACTCCAGTACTCTTGCTGGAAAATTCCATGGATGGAGGAGCCTGGTGGGCTACAGTCCATGGGGTCGCTAAGAGTCGGACACGACTGAGTGACTTCACTTTCACTTTTCACCTTCATGCACTGAAGAAGGAAATGGCAACCCACTCCAGTATTCTTGCCTGGAGAATCCCAGGGATGGGGGAGCCTGATGGGCTGCTGTCTATGGGGTTGCACAGAGTCAGACACAACTGAAGCGACTTAGCAGCAGCAGCAGCAGCAGCAGCAGCAGCAGCAGACTATACCTCACCGGGCTCCTTTGTTTATGGAATTTTCCAGGCAAGAATACTGGAGTGGGTTGCCATTCCCTTCTCCAGAGGGTCTTCCCAAACCAGGGATCGAACCCAGGTCTCCCACCTTGCAGGCAGATTCAGATGATATATGTATGATACTTATACATTTAGGAAAAATGTATAATCAGGTCAAGTTTATTAATCATGCTTCTCATATCTTTGTATCCTTATGAATTTTTAATGTTTGTCAATATATCAGTTAGTGAGAGGCATAGTAAATTCTCTCTGATTTTACATTTGTTCTTCTATAACTGCAATTTTTGGTTTATCTATTTTGAAGCCCTATTATGAGTGGCAAACAAGTTTAGAACTGCCACATCTTCCAACAGATTAAACCTTTGCTATTATAAAATGTTCCTCTTTAGCTCCAGCTACACTTTTTCAATTAAAATTGAGGTATTAGAAAGTATGATCCTGTCTAAGACGTGTCTAAGACACTTTGTTCATGCCAAAAAATTCTTGATATTTGGTCTTGTACAAAAACTCCATTAGACATCTTGTCCATAAGACATCTGGTTCACACCAAAAGGTCCCAGATACTTGGTCTTGTCTAAAAACATTTTATTTTCTAAATTTTACTTTTAAATTTTTGTGTATTTGCTAAATTGAGAAATTATATTCATGTATCTTTGTATGTGTTATTTTAAATAACTAATATCTTTAAACTATAGTACTATATCATTGACTTTTAATGTAATTACTCACATATTTTGATTAAATTTACCATTTATTTTCTTATTTTTCTATATTTCCATATATTTACATTACTTTTACTCTCTTCTCTATAACCTTTTAAACTTATTATTTTTAGTGTTTTATATGCATTCTTTATTAGGTTGTCAGTTAAATATTACTTTATTATCCTTTTAGTGGTTACTGTACATATTATAATATCTATTATTAAAGTTTAATATAAATTAGTATTTTAATCACTTCCCTGACAATTCTAGAAACTTATACTTTAACATCTTTATGCTTTTCCTGCTTTTTATATTATTTTTATTATGTTTTTGAATTTCAGATATTAAAAGGCATAAGGATTTATTGTTGCTATTTTACACAGTCAATAGTAATTTAGCTTTATCTACATATTTGCCTTTTCTGATATTTATCATTGCTTCTTTTACTTCTTTGCTTCCTTTTGGAATAATTTCCCCACTGTCTGAAAACTGCTTTTAGTGTTTCTCTTCCTATGGATTTGCTGGCAATGCTATTTTTTAAATTTTGTTAGGAAATGACATTTTTTCACTTAATTTTTAAATAAACTTAAAAAATTTAGAACATTTTCAGATTTACAGAAAAATTGCAAAGATAGAGAGTTCCCACATACCCCATTTATTTCATATTCCATTAGTAAACATATCTACATTAGTATGGTACACTTGTTTTAATTAATGAGCCAATATTGGTACATTATTAAATAAAATCCACACTTCATTTAGTCTTTCTTAGTTTTTAACCTAACATCCTTTTTCAGTCCTAGGATCCCTTCCAGGGTAACATATTATATGTAATTGTCATGTTCCCTTAGGTTCTTGTTGGTTTTAACAGTTTCTCAGATTTTCCTTGCCTTTGATGACCTTGACAGTTCTGAGGAGTACTGCCAGGTAGCTTACAGAATGTCTCTCAATTTGGATTTTTATGATGTTTATCTTATTGTTTGACTGGGATGATGTGTTTTGAGGAGGAAGACCACAGCGGTGGAGTGCCATTTTCATGATCGTATCAAGAGTGCACACTATCATCACCTGACTTAGCCCTGCTGATGTCAGCCTTGATACCCAGGCTGACAGTGTGTGTCAGATTTTCCCACTCATTCTTCCTTTCTGCACCAGTATTTGCTGGAATGAGGTCATTGAGCACAGCTGACATTTAAGGAGTGCAGATATCCTACCTCCTCCTTCAGGGTGAGGTATATATGCAAGTTATTTGAAACTCTTCTGTGTAGATTTGCCTATTCCTCCCATTTATCACACTATAATTTTTGAAAAGTATCTTCAGCGGAATAGAATCATAGATTGACAGCCATTGTCTTTAAGCATTCTGAAAGTGACATTTCATTATCATTTAAATTTCCTTTTGCATGTAATGTGACTGTTTTTCTCTGCCTACTTTTAAGATTTTCTTTTTGTTCTGTTTCTGATGTTTTACTATGATATGCTTTAACGTGTGGTGGTTCTTTTTTAAATAACTTTCCTCCTTGGAATTTAAGGTACATCACAATTTTATGGTTTGATGTCTAAGTTTTGCAGAAATTGTTCTCACAATTTTGCCCATTTTATCTCTCTTCTTTTTAGCACTGCATAACTCTCATTTGTGAGACTTTTGATTTTTTTGTCACTTTTCTTATGATACTTTGTGTTTTGTTCTACTTTTTTTTTTCTTTATTTGCTTCCATCTAGATATGGTCTGCTAAGTCACTTCAGTCGTGTCTGACTCTGCTGCTGCTAAGTCACTTCAGTCGTGTCCGACTCTGTGTGATCCCATAGATGGCAGCCCACCAGGCTCCCCTGTTGCTGGGATTCTCCAGGCAAGAACACTGGAGTGGGTTGCCATTTCCTTCTCCAATGCATGAAAGTGAAAAGTGAAAGTGAAGTCGCTCAGTCGTTTTCCAATTCTTAGCGACCCCATGGACTGCAGCCCGCCAGGCTCCTCCATCCATGGGATTTTCCAGGCAAGAGTACTAGAGTGGGGTGCCATTGCCTTCTCCAAGATATGGTCTACTGACCTGTCATTTGGTCATTAACTCTATAAACAACTGTTTATAATATACCTTTAGTTCCATCTACTGCATTCTCCATTAAAGTTATCATATTTTTAATCTATAACATATATAGTTGATTATTTTGTAAATTTTACTTCTTAGGTGAAATTTTTCATTTCATCAACAATTTGCTCATTTTTACAAATCTACTCCTTTTTGACTTGCTTTATAATATTGAAGCTGGATCCTGTAAATATTTTTACTTTACCAGGTGGTACAATGATAAGCCTTAGTGAAGGATACTGTAGGAATGCTGTAAGGGGAAGAGACATTAGTTTGACTCCAGTGCTTTCTGTTTCAAAGGCATGTACACGGCAGCTGTCAGCAGGCTACTTCCCTCTCATTGGGAAGCTTACCTATCAGCAAGCAGCTATTTTTCCAGTGGTCCATACGCTTCAGCAAGTCTCACCAGTGCTCCATCAGCTTTCCATTGAATCTCACTGCCACCCCAGTCACAGGTTTCTGCCCACCATCCCTGGCCAGCAGCACCTCACCAAGCTTTCATACCACCCATTGGGCAACAGCTGAACCTCTCCAGTTAGATGTAAATTTCAATCTGGTGTGAAAGCCGGGAGACTGTTTCTAAGTTTGTTCTTTTCTTGGGCATTCTCTTTCAGTCCTGGACATAGTGACTTTTCCCTACATCTGCTAGTCCTATATATTTTTTTTAACATTCTTTTAACAATTCTTAATACTTTATCTCCAATTTCCAATTAATAAGTTGTATAGCATGTTTTCTTTTTGCCTGATTACTTCTTTGCTGTGGTTTCACAGTCTTACTCAACACTGACTTGATGGATGTGAGCCTGAGTGAACTCTGGGAGTTGGTGATGGGCAGGGAGGCCTGGCGTGCTGCAGTTCATGGGGTTGCAAAGAGTTGGACACGACTGAGCGACTGAACTGAACTGAAGAACTGTTACTAAAAAATTTGAAAAATCTTTTTCCTAGATTGTGACATCTGATCATGGGACAATTGAAGACAAGGCTTTTTACTCCTAAAGAATGTAAATAAATGTATCTCTAGGAGATAATATGAGAGAAAACTGTCAGTAAAGATACCCAGTCTTGATTCTGAAATATCAAAATAATAAATATCATGTGGAAGAATCCTTTTCCACTTATGTCCATTTACAAATGTCAAACTGAATTTACCATTCAGAAATCTCATAATCAGATTGATAAGATAGAGTTTACACATGAGCAAGAGTTAAAGACATAAAAGACAAAATGATTAGTATGTAAAATAATTGGTCAAAATAGTATGTAAAAATAACATTAAAAGGGCTTAAAATACCTTCTGCTCAGGAAGAATTTTAGTAGCACAAAAAACAGCTAATGATATTTTACAAATATGTTTTATTTTTTGGAACTAAAATAACAGCAGTAGTAAAAAAATAAAATAGAATAAAAGAAAGAAGCTGATAGATAGCCCTACATAAACTTTAAAGTCTATCATTCTGAGACCAAAATTAAAAGACAAACAAGAAATGAAGACAACATTGACACATAAAAGGCAAAAGGGCAGAAATCATTAATATATTAAAAAGCTAGTATAAGTCAAAAGGAAAAGGTGAACTATTCCAAACAGAAATATGGTACAATGAAATTAACTGAAAAAAAAATCAAAAATACAGATGTCTAATAAATGTCAAATGTTTTTGTACCCTATTAATAATCAAATAAATTAAAATGAAAATAAAGTTAATATTATTCCTTCTCTGTTAGATTTACAAAGGTTAAAATCAATGCTAATGTGTAAAATTATAAGGGTGTGATAAAGGAATACACCATACATTCTTTGCTAGTAAAAGCACAAACTGAGAAATAGTTTCTGAGATTCAAGGGTCCACAAAAATCTGTATATGCATGCATATATTTTTCCACCCAGCAATTCTTTCCAGAATATATCTTAAGGAGACAGTCAAAAGTGTCCATAATGATTCCTTATTTTTCAATGCCAGAGTAGGAAAAACAGGAATTGAATATGAACAGTAGTATGTTAGGACACATATGAATCAAGGACCACTACACAGCAATCATGTTCCAGGAGAATATCTATCTCTGCAAATGCTATGACACACAAAGAGTGCGTATATTTACATATACATATATAATGGCCATCCCACATATCTACTTATCTGTCAATACATTTTTTAAAATGCAAGGACATACTCAAATATGCTAAAGTGCTTATGTTTGATTGAAGTGATTGCAGATGGCTTTTGCTTTGTTTTATTGCTATACACTTTAGTGTCTCCCAACTTTTTTACAACGAACATACTTTCAGAAAAACAGCACAATAAAATGCTTCCCTGGTGGCTCAGAGGTTAAAGCGTCTGCCCGCAATGTGGGAGACCTGGGTTCGATCGCTGGGTCAGGAAGATTCCCTGGAGAAGGAAATGGCAACCCACTCCAGTACTCTTGCCTGGAGAATCCCATGGACAGAGGAGCTTGGCGGGCTACAGTCCATGGGGTCGCAAAGAGTCGGACACGACTGAGCGACTTCATCTCACCTCAAATGCAATATATATATATTTTAAGTTAAGGCTAAAAGGTTCCTACCATCTTCCTTTCTTTTTTTATATACTCTTTGCCATAGTGCACAATTATATCATTTTTAGTGTTTTTTACTTGAATTTTAGAATATGTAGTGTGCTATTAAAAAGTAGATGAATGAGCCTTATAATTTTGCTTGTTAAGCTGCTTTTTAATGAGCTTAGAGTGCTCAATGATATAGAATGTTGGCATTCTATTCAGTCCGTTTCCTGTGGCCAAGGTTGTAGCAACCAATGAGTTGGACGGTCCTTACTTGAGAAGGCAACAATGCATGTGAATGCTTCTGATTTCTGGAGTAATCGTCACATTCAAATGATAAAGATAGCATTTTAGAATATGCTCTGTGGAAGTTAAACAGGAGATCACTATCCTCCTGAAAACTAGACCCATGTTTATGTACTGAAGAGTTGATAAAAGCAGAGGGTGTCACACTGTTTATACCAAGAACCTCCTACCAGGGCTAAAGTAGAAACCCTTTAAGGACAAGCAAATATAACAAGCAGGTGAGCTCTCTGGGCAGGCCACACTTTCAAAAGCAATGGCTCTTATTATCAAGCTTAAGTCTGGATCTGCCAGGGCACAGATAAGAACAAAAACAAACTCCTTTATGAGATATTTGAGACTAACCCTACAGTTCTTGGGCTCTGATGGCTCAGATGGTAAAGAATCTGCCAGCAATACGATAGACCTGGGTTCAATTCCTGGGTGAGGAAAAGAGCCCCTGGAGAAGGAAATGGCAACCCACTCCAACGTTCTTGCCTGGAGAATTCCATGGACAGAGGACCCTGGAGGGCTACAGTCCATAGAGTTCAAAGAATCACACACGACTGAGAGACTAACACTTTCACTTTCTGTTCATAGTTCTTAATTTTGTTATCTGTACAGTAAGCAGGAAAGGTAATTTATTAAGACTATTTTGAGGATCAACTGATATGAAACATTTAAAATAACACAGTTTCTAGCTTAAAATAAGCTCTTTAAGTAGCTTTTTATTATTAACTAAACATTAGCTATTATTATTTATTTATACTTGAAAAGTCAAGTGTGATTCATAGAAAGCACTCGATTGTTCTTGTTTAATTTGTATTGAACATGAATTCAGTCTTAATGTGGATGGAATTATAAATTTATAGTAACATATATCACATTTCTTGCTCTACAGACAGAAATCTTAAAAACAATTTTGCTCTTCTTCCTATAACACTACTTTTGTATAATCCTGTTGTATTTATATAAGATTTGAGGTTTTGTTTTAAATTGCCTAAATAATCCAACCAGAAGATAAGCTTCATCACTAGTTCACTGGTCAGTTACATATTGACTTAGTAAATAAAAAAATATAAACATGCATTTCCAACTGTATTATTTTTTCACCTTTCTTTAAAAAGTAAAAGAAAGCAAGGTGTACATTTGGTGACCTCAAATACTCAGAAAAAATATATATGAAAATATAAAATGTTTACCCACTGAAAAATCAGTGTTCATAAGTAAAAAACTTGAAAGTCATTGGATTTGAAGATGGTTCTGAAAACCAAGTCAATACTTAAGGACTTAAAATTGCAGTTTTATAAAATACTCACTGCATGATAGATTTCAGGCTGTTTCATGTGTCCAATGTCATTCAAGGTTGCAAATAAATTTGGCCTTTCAAAAGCAAGATGAATGACAAAAATTCTCTGACATATAGCATGTCTTCCAGGTTAGGCATGACAAAAGTTCAATGATATCATCAAGGCTATCAATCCATCTGTAATGACATACTGCAGTCTCTTAAAGAATTAAATATGATGTTTGCAAGAGCAGTATTGCATTTCTGGTTGTAGGAAAAAAAGAGAATTGCAAACACACAAAAAGATCTGTTAAATTACATACACAAATAAGCTATTAATTTCTATATTTAAACAAATTTGTGAATCTGGATTTTTTTACATTGACCATTCTCCTAAAACATGCTTTTATTTTGAAAATCACATGTTCTATTTAGTCTATAGTTTTTCGGTTTTAGTGATTGCTTATACTGCTTTCAAGAACTAGCAAGTGCTGAATAGAGTTGGCCACAGAACAAAGTAAAGAGGCAAAATCAGAAGTGTATCAATTTTTACTCACATCTTTCTCTAAACTAAATGTATTTGGTCCAGTTTATCATGCATATTTTTGTTCTTACAGGACTGTTTTATGAAAATTACCCCCCAAATTCAGACATATCTTACATATCATAGTAATTTTCAAATCAATAGATCTCCTGGAGTGAAGACTTAAGCTCCTTACTGCAATTAGCTTTTCCAGCACATTAGTCAATTTCTCTTTAGGTCTCAGACTTACTGTAATTCTGTATAGGGTAAGATATGACAGTAATCAACATTTCTGGAAAATTCATACATGCCCAGATATAATTGGGAAATGTATTTAAACAATGTACTTGGTCATTATGATCTCATTTTGAGATTACAGAATTATGAATGAATTATATTAACAATGCATGTGTTCTGAATAATTTTGACAATGCCAATGGAATAACTAGTATGTATGGTTTTAATTCTAGGACTTTCCTTGAAATAGTGCATCTGTGGCTCCAGTTCAAGACTTCAGCACCCTGTTCAACTCTTAGACACTAGGGAACAAACTGAGAACCTCAAACAAATGTCTTAACCTTCATGAGTCTCCTAAGGCCCAGCCAAGCTCCTTCTTCTACTATTCATTATTGGCAGTGGAAAGAAAGGAGGAATGTGGCAATGTGTTAGACTACCACAGAGGAGGATCAGTCCTTATAGTCCAGTGACCTCACTCCTTACATGACCCCTAGAAAAAAAGGAAGAAACAATCACAGCTATAAGGCAACATGCACTGAACTTCATTCAGCCTCTGAGGCTCGAAGTTTGAATCCAAGTTCTAACTCTTCTGTGAGAAACCGTGCAAGTCACTTCACATTTGTGAGCTGCTTCTTATTCATTTGAAAAAGAATATGATGACAATTCGTAAAAGTGTTGACAAATATGACTATGATAACATCTACAAAAATGCTTTGCAAATTTTGAAGCCCAATATAAATGCACTCATGTCCTATACACAACTGCTTTGTTTTTCTTTCATATTTCTACTAAAAAACTTCTTTAAAATATTAATCAGAAATTTGAAAACAATTTAAAAAAATGAAATTCGTATAGCAAGAGGAGTTGTGAAACAACTAATTAGATTTTTTATCGAAATATAGTTGATTTATTTTGTTGTTGTTACTTAGTTGCTAAGTCCTGTCCAACTCTTTGGCAACTCCACGGACTATAGCGTGCTAGGCTCCTCCGTCCATGGGATTTCCCAGGCAAGAAAACTGAAGTGGGTTGCCATTTCCTGCTCCAAGGACTCTGCAACCCCACAGACTGTAGCCTGCCAGGCTTCTCTGTCCAGGGGATTTCCCAGGCAAGAATGCTACATTGGGTTGCTATTTCTTCTCCAGGCGAGCTTCCTGACCCAGGGATCAAACCCACATCTCTTGCGTCTCTTGCATTGGCAGGTGGATTCTGTTACCACTAGCGCCACATGGGAAGCCTTCTAATTTACAATATTATGTCATTTTCAGGTGTACAACATAGTGATTCTTCTTTTTGCAGATTATATTCTATTATAGGTTATTATAAGATATTGGGCATAATCGTCGGTGCTATCTAGTAAACCCCTGTTGCTTATCTAGTTTATGTATAGTAGTTTGTATTTGCTAGTCTCAAACTTTTAATTTGTCCCCCTCTCTTCTTCTTCCCCATTTGGTCACCATAAGTTTCTGTTCTCTGTCTGTGAGTCTGTTTCTTTTTTGTATATAAATTTGTTTGTATTATTTTTTAGATTCCACTTATAAGTGATATTATATAGTACTTGTCTTTCTTTGCCTGACTTATTTCACTAAGCTTAACATTCTCTAGGTCCATCCACGAGGCTGTAAATGGAAAATTAGATTTTTGTAGGAAAAACTTACATTAAACAATGGCTACTTTAAATAAATGAAACCAGAGACATTGGAAAAAGGCCATTATAGCACATCTTACATTTCTAGAGATATATTTATTTTTCAAGAATTTTTCAAAATGTGAAAAAATATTAAAATCAATGTCATGCTGACATTAAATAACAATTCTAAAATTACTACCCTCTTATTGCAGTCCTCGTGTGTGTTCAGTCGCTCAGTCGTGTTCGACTCTTGATAACCCCATGCGCTGTAGCCCGCCAGGCTCCTCTGTCCTTGGAATTTTCTAAGGAAGAACACTGGAGCAGGTTGCCATTTCCTTCTCCAGTGGCTCCTCCTGACCCAGGGATTGAACCCATATCTCCTGTGTCTTCTGCATTAAAGGTGGATTCTTTACCTGCTAAGCCGTCAGGAAAGCCCAGTTATAGTCCTATCTGTTAATAATGAGATATGTTTGAAATATTTGGGTGTATTTGCAAAGCAATTTTAACTGAAAATTTTCTATTGAAACTAACAATCACATTGCTTCCCAGCAGGCTCAGACAGATGAAGAAACTGCCTACAATGTGGGAGACTAAGGCTCAGTCCCTGGTTGGGAAGATCCCTGGAGAAGGAAATGGCAACCCACTCCAGTATTCTTGCCTGGAACATCCCATGGACAGAGGAGTCTGGTGGGCTACAGCCCGTGGGGTCATAAAAGAGTTGGACACGACTTAGTGACTAAACCTCCACCACCTCCAAGTGCAATTGCCTTTAATTCAAATTCCCTATGTAATTTATGTATAACTCTTACCAAGTGGCTGCAAAAAAATAGCTTCACAGTATGATATGTTGGAAAGCTGAAAGTTTGTACAAAACACAGTCTTCCCGAACTGTTAGCTCTTATCCAGGAAGACAAAAAGTTATGACAAGTCTACAACACTGCTAAAAAATCAGATGAGGAACTAAAACCAATTTGCTCGTTTGGTCTATATTTCCCTTATGCTATCAACAACACAAATTAGTCACAGTTAATAATTATAATTACCAATTATATATTGCTTCACATAACTAACATTTGTATATTTACATCATATTCTCATATTCTGGGTTACAACTAAACTTCACAAACCAGGGAAGTAGAGTAGGCTTTATTTTTAATGACGGTATAATACAACTTTCTAAATTAAGATAGCCATTGTTGAGAAACTTCTATCCCAGTAGAGTATTAAGAAATCACATGAACCTCTGTCACCTAAAATAAAAATGAGATAGTCTAAATCTGTCTTTTAGCCAGATTCCCAAATCCTCTTTCATTCATGCCTCATTATAGGACAATGGGAGAAACAGATGTCACATTAGTGCTAATAATGTTTGTTTCTTCATAACATTGATCCATCCTCCAATGTGTCAAGAAGACAAATTTTCTTTTATTATATTTATTTATTTTTTTATTTTCATGATGTTTATTATCTGCATTCTTCTCGTAATACGTAAAGCACATGCAGTGAAGATTTCATTTTTGGCAATTTTCAGTCTTCAAGACCAATGGTCTTAATCTTTGATTGGTTTTCTAAATTCTCCACAATATTTTTCAGATAATCTTCATCTTTTAAAAAATATACATATAATTCTCTTTCCACTTGAATGCAGCTTATTAGATGCCAAGCAGTTTTTCTTTTTGTCTTCACATCAGCAAAAATATTAGTAAGAAGATGATTTACTTTATTTAGCTGAGATTCAACTTGATGAAACTGCTCCGTTAACTCCTGATCACTAAGCAAAAGCTGATTTCCTCCTTGATACAAAACTTCACAAAGCATGTTCACATCATTGTTTAGTTTGGACAGAAAAAAGAATGTTCTTGAGCAGATACTTCCAACTGCTCTTGTACCAAAGAACCATCCTGTTTTAATTTCTCAGCTACTTCTTCCTGGTTTCCATGGGTTATAAACAATTCTTTTTTCTTATTCTCTCCTTCTAAAAGTTGATAAAGCCTATGAGTAGAATAATCCTTGGTATCATGGTATTTCTTGCATTTATCTGCTGAGATACTGATGGATCTGTTAGCATTTCTAATCGCGTGGTGAACATCAAATTACTTTGATTAAGTAGGTGAACCAAGTTTTCCAGCTGACAATATATGTCCAATGCTTTCTCAATTCAATTTCATATGATAAATGAAGAAGTTCAAATGATGCCTTTTGCTTTATCAACGATTTAAAACTAACTCTTGTCTTGCTGTGTAATAGTCTTGTTTAGCAATCTGTGAATCAAATTTCCCTTTACAACTGGCATATTCAATAACTGGCATTCTCTTTTACCACAGCAGGCAAATTTCGTCTTTTACATGAGTGATTTATTCTTCAGTTTCAGAATTTCACTGTTCAAGCTAGAAATTTCAGCATCCAAATTATCTTTGCCAAGAGCCTTGCTAGTGAGGCTATGAAGATTTTCCTCTGCCCACTTATACTTGACTTTAGGCTCAAATTACTTGCTTTCAAGTGAATTAACTGATGTTGAGCACAAATGTATGCCAGCTGCAGCCTAGCCATTTCTAGCCGTCGCTCCTCAAGAACTTCTTGATTATCACAAATAGATGGTGCCTGCATATCTAAAAGTTGAAAATTTCTTCATTTGAACTTTTGACTACTTCATGTATACCCTGAAAGAACTTTTTTTGGTATATAAGGTTAATGCTGCCGTACTTTGCTCTTCTTGGCTTAGATAGTTTTGCAATGAAAACTGAGATAAAAACACCAGTGGATTTGTTCCTTGACCCAAATTAGACCGTCTGAAGAACATCATTAACTTTGCAACTCCATCACTAAGAGTGTGAAGTTCATTACTGTATCTGTAGCATTTAGAATTCCTTGACTCTGTTTCAGCTTTTTATTGGTTTCTTCTTCTTTAGCATTTAACCTCAGAGATTTGTGACTAGTTACTGAAGCCATCAACTGGCATTTATTACGTCGCTGAATTTTTAGGTTCTTTAATTTCTGCAGAGTTTGAACCTCATCCTCTAATTTCTCTAGCTCTTTGTCATTCAAGGTAGGTGTCTTCAGATCAGAAGTTTTACAGGTTTTAAGAACTTCATCCAATGCTGCTCCTTCTAGGATGGGCTTGCCTGATTTTTGAAGAATGCTAAAAGCTTCCAATTCCTCTTCAGACAATATGTTCTGTTCATTCACATTCCCACAAAACCACTTCAAAAATGGTTCATTTTCAACAAACAACCAGTCAAAATCTTCCCCATTAAGAATATCAGCTTTGGGATAATCAATTTTTTAAAATGTTTCCACAAATTCTTTTCCACAGCTCATGGTTTAACTACCCAAAATTTTGTAACTGATAAGGCTTTAATGGTGTTGCTATTTAGAAAATAAGTCCAACTCCATACAAAACTAATTTTATGTTAAGTCCATAGATAAGGGGGAAAAATATTTTAGAATCTATAATAATTTATCCTGAATGACTCAATCAGCAGCCGCATTCACGCAAAATGCAAAGTCAGACACGACCAACCTCAGTAAGCTCAGCTCGCGCCCCTCAGAAGCCCGCCGCCCAAAAAGACAAATTTTAAATGGAACTATTTATTTATTTATGAAGTACAGGTCCCTCTATGACCTAGAAAATTTCCCAATCCAAGGTATGACAAGTGCTGATAATTTCTGCATTGCAAACAAAACTGCTGACTTATATTCTAGAAATAAGGCAACTGATAGTCTATGAGTTATAGTTACACCTTTTTCCTAATAATTTATTGAGATATCTTTTGCAAATACAAATTGTACATATTTAAGGTATACAATTTGATGTTTTGATGTATATACGTACATTGTGCAAACATCAGTCAACATAAAAAAACATATTCGTTACTTCTATATAATTGCCATTATGTGTGTGTGTGAAGATTTACTATATAAGGAATTCACACAACTCAATGGCAAAAATAAAAATATATCAATTTAAAAAATGGGCAAAGGAACTAAATAGAAATTTCTCAAAAGAAAGCATAGGAAAACAAGTGTTGAAAATGTACTCAACATCACTAATCATCAGGTAAATGAAAAGAAAAATCTCAATGACATGTCACCTCACACTTGTTGGCATAGCAAATATCAAAAACAAAACAAGTAACAAGTGTTGGTGAGGATGTGGAGAGAAAGCCACCCTGGAGCACTACTGAAGTGAAGTGAAGTGGAGTCGCTCAGTCGTGTCCAACTCTTTGCGACCCCACGGACTGTAGCCTACCAGGCTCTTCCCTCCATGCGATTCTCCAGGCAAGAGTACTGGAGTGGGTTTGCCATTTCCTTCTCCAGGGGATCTTCCCGACCCAGGAATCGAACCCGGGTCTCCCACATTCCAGGCAGACGCTTTAATCTCTGAGCCACCAGGGAACTAGGGGGAGTGTAAACAGGTCTAACCATCATGAAAAAAATTATACTGAGGTTTCTAAAAAAATTAAAAAGATAGAATTATCAGATGATCCAGTAACCCTACTTCTGGATGTATATCTGAAGGTTGTGAAATATGAATCCTGAGATATCTGCACTTCTAAGTTCTTTGCAGCATTTTTCACAATAGCCAAGACATGAAAGCCACCTAAATAAACATTCATCAATGGTCTAATGTAGCAGCCCCCAAGCTTTTATGTACCAGGGACAGTTTTCCTGGAAGACAATTTTTCCACGGCCCAGGGCCTGGGGACCCCGGTCTAATAGATAAGGAAAAATATGGTATATATGTAGAATGGAATACTATTCAGCCTTAAAAATAAGGGAATCCTGCCATTTGCAACAAATGGATGAATCTGGAGAACATCATGCTAAGTGAAACAAGCCAGGGACAGAAAGACAAACACTACATAACCTCATTTTAATGTGAGATCGAAAAAATAATGAAACGGTGGAAGCAGAGTAGAGTGGTGGTTGCCTGGAAAGAGAAGAGTGGGAGATGAGGTGATACTGGTCAAAGTAAAAAGTTTTAGCTGTATACGATGAATGGTTTTTGGAGATCTAATGAACAGCATGATGATGATGGCTAACAATATTATACAATCATTTCCTCAGTAAATATTTACTCAATGGCTTCTTCATGTTGGGCCTGGAGGATCCAAAGATAAAACCCATTAATTTTTTTTTTTAAGATTAGCCTCATTCCCATACTAAGTAAGCTTACTGGCTAGTGTGGAGAGATATGATTCAAGTTGCTGTAAATAAACTAAAGGCAAGATTGAAATTTAAGCTCACTAAAATCTAAGTTTTCTGGCTCCAAAGCAGTTTCAGTCTTTTCTACTCCAAGTTGCCTATTCAGAAATTATTGCACCATTAAAAAAAAAAATCACTGTTTCCCCCTCTATCTAAACTGCCATGTCATTTTACTATAGTTAGAAATCATTACTTAGATGATGCAACATATATCTACCAATCTTTGGACAGTCAGCTTTTACAATGATGACAGTTGATATGTTTATGATCCCATTAAACATTTTCTTATTCTTCCATCATTTAATTTTAAGTCATAAAAGGAAAAGTTCACTATGCAAAAACATTTTCTGTTCTCTTAGAAATAATGATTTGTAAAGAGAGATTTTTGCAGCACATTCATGTAACATGAAGGCTTTACTTAAACCTGAGTGTGATTGTTGCATGCTCAGTCATGTCCAACTCTGCAACCCCACAGACTGTGTCCCCTCAGGCTCCTCAGTCCATGGAATTTTCCAGGTAATACTGGAGTGAGTTGCCATCCCTCCTCCACGGATCTTCCTGATCCAGGGATTGAACCCATGTCTCTTGCATCTTCTGCTCTGGCAGGCAGATTCTTTACCCCTATGCCACCTGGGAATCCCTTTAATCCTGAAGGAATGTGCATAAATCTTCTTGAACTTCACTTTCTGGCTAAGGAGTAAGAGTAGCTCTGGAGTCAGAGTGGGGTCCAGATTCCGGCTCAAATACTTGTCCACTGTAGACTGTTCCCAATAGCATTGCTACATAACAAAAAAGGTCAAAATCTGTAGTTTAAAAACAACAGTTATTTTATTGTCTCAGTTTCAGTGGGTCACAAATTTGGGACAGGCCTGGTGAGGTCGTTCTGGCTCCACCCATGCATTTGTAGTCAGGTAGCAGCTGGAGGTAGAGGACAGAGGGGAATGGAGCTGCTGGGACTAGCCAAGCACACCTCACTCTCTGTTTGTAATCTCAACATTGCCCAGAAGGTCTCTAATTCAGGCTACTTCAGACTTCCTCAAAGCATACTGGTCTC
>NW_017216501.1:0-13152 GCF_001704415.2 Capra hircus
TGTGAAGCCTCGTGGGAAAGCCTCGAGGGAAGCCACAGATCCCTTGATCCACGCGAAGGGAAGCGTGACACTGCTGCTACAGCTCGGAGGAAAGCACACGTGCATGCCCCCACTCGAGACGAGGACTGACTCCGCTGGGGAGACTCCAGAAGTACCCCAAGATCCATGTCAGCACTGGAGAGGAATCCTCAGGTTCCGGCACCCCACTCCACACAAGATCTTAGGCCCCCGGCATCGACGGGAGAGGAATCCCGAGAGGCCCGCGAGGAACTCGCATGGGGACTGGCCTTTCCTGAGGCCACCAGAGCGGGTCCCTGAGGTCCCGTCGTAAGTCGAGAGCACCTGCCAACTCGAGAAAATCCAGGAGGTTCTCCCCTCAGGCGAGATGAGGCCCATTTCCGCTGAGGCGTCTCGAGGCTAATCACATCTAACAATTGGAACTTCCAAAGGGTCCTTCACACCCTTGCTGCAACTCAAGAAGTTCCCCGACATACCCGTCTCCACTCGAGAGGAAACACGAGAGTCCCACCCACATCCAGAGGAGCCCCGTTTCCGCCCCCATGCTCGAGAGGAGGGATCCTTTCCCTGCGTGGTCGGGAAAGAATTCCCGCGTTCCCGTTGCATCTCAAGAGGAGGCGCTCTCCACAGGAAAGGCGAGAGGAACTCCAGGGTCGTGCCACCATTCCCAGAGTCCCCCAGATGTCTCAGTCCATTCCAGGGAAACGTGTTTTCCCTGCACAGCCTCGACTTTCAAGCCGAGGATCGACTAACACCACGGTGGCATGAAGGACAGCCCTGTGGGAAAGCCTCGTGGGAAGAAAGCCTCGTGGGAAAGCCTCGAGGGAAAGCCACAGATCCCTTGATCCACGTGAAGGGAAGCGTACACTGCTGCTACAGCTCGGGAGGAAACGCACGTGCATGCCCCCACTCGAGACGAGGACTGACTCCACTGGAGAGACTCCAGAAGTACCCCAAGATCCATGTCAGCACTGGAGAGGAATGCTCAGGTTCCGGCACCGAATCCACACTAGATCTTAGGCCCCCAGTATCGACGGGAGAGGAATCCCGAGAGGCCCCGAGCAACTTGCATGGGGACTGGCCTTTCCTGAGGCCACCAGAGCGGGTCCCTGAGGTCCCCATCGTAAGTCGAGAGCACCTGCCAACAATCGAAAAAATCCAGGAGGTTCTACCCTCCAGGCGAGATGAGGCCCATTTCCGCTGAGGCGTCTCGAGGCTAAACACATCCAACACCTGGAACTTCCAAAGGGTCCTTCACACCCTTGCTGCAAATCAAGAAGTTCCCCGACATACCCGTTTCCACTCGAGAGGAAGCACGAGAGTCCCGCCCACATCCAGAGGAACCCGGTTTCCCCCTCCTAGCTCGAGAGGAGAGTTCCTTTCCCTGCGTGGTCGGGAAAGAATTCGAAGGGTTTCCGTCGCAACTCAAGAGGAGGTGCTCTCCACAGGAAAGGCAGAGGACTCCAGGGTCGTGCCACCATTCCCAGAGTCCCCAGATGTCTCAGTCCATTCCAGGGAAACCTGTTTTCCCTGCACTGCCTCGACGTTCAAGCCGAGGATCGACTCACACCACGGTGGCACGTGGGACATCCCTGTGGGAAAGCCTAGTGGTAAAGCCTCGAGGGAAAGCCACAGATCCCTTGATCACGGGAAGGTAAGCGCGACACTGCTGCTACAGCTCGGAGGAAAGCGCACGTGCATGCCCCCACTCGACACGAGGACTGACTCCCCTGTGGAGACTCCAGAAGTACCCCAAGATCCATGTCAGCACTGGGGAGGAATCCTCAGGTTTCGGCAACGACTCCACACAAGGTCTTAGGCCCCGGCATCGACGGGAGAGTAATCCCGAGAGGCCCCCGTGCAACTCCCATGGGACTGGCCTTTCCTGAGGCCACCAGAGCGGGTCCCTGAGGTCCCCATTATAATACGAGAGCACCTGCCCAACTCGAGAATATCCAGGAGGTTCTTCCCTCCAGGCGAGATGAGGCCCATTTCCGCTGAGGGTCCCGAGGCTAATCACATCTAACATCTGGGACTTCCAAAGGGTCCTTCACACCCTTGCTGCAACTCAAGATGTTCCCCGACATACCCGTCTCCACTTGAGAGGAAGCACGAGAGTCCCGCCCACATCCAGAGGAGCCCCGTTTCCGGCTCCTAGCTCAAGAGGAGGGATCCTTTCCCTGCGTGTTCGGGAAAGAATTCCCGGCGTTCCCGTCGCATCTCAAGAGGAGGCGCTCTCCACAGGAAAGGCGAGAGGAACTCCAGGGTCGTGCCACCATTCCCAGAGTCCCCCAGATGTCTCAGTCCATTCAAGGGAAACCAGTTTTCCCTGCACTGCCTCGACTTTCAAGCCGAGGATCGACTCACACCACGGTGGCACGTGGGACAGCCCTGTGGGAAAGCCTCGTGGGAAAGCCTCTAGGGAAAGCCACAGATCCCTTGATCCACGCGAAGGGAAGTGTGACACTGCTGCTACAGCTCGGGAGGAAAGCGCACGTGCATGCCCCCACTCGAAACGAGGACTGACTCCCCTGGGGACTCCAGAAGTACCCGAAGATCCATGTCAGCACTGGAGAGGAATCCTCAGGTTCCGGCACCGACTCCACACAATGTCTTAGGCACCGGCATCGACGGGAGAGGAATCCCGAGAGGCACCTGAGCAACTCCCATGGGGACTGGCCTTTCCTGAGGCCACCAGAGCGGGTCCCTGAGGTCCCCATTATAATTCGAGAGCACCTGCCGCAACTCGAGAAAATCCAGGAGGTTCTCCCCTCCAGGCGAGATGAAGCCCATTTCCGCTGAGGGTCTGAGGCTAATCACATCTAATATCTGGAACTTCCAAAGGGTCTTTCACACCCTTGTTGCAACTCAAGATGTTCCCCGACATACCCGTCTCCAATCGAGAGGAAGCACGAGAATCTCGCCCGCATCCAAAGGACCCCGTTTCCGACTCCAAGCTCGAGAGGAGGGACCCTTTCCCTGCGTGTTCGGGAAAGAATTCCCGGCGTTCCCGTCGCATCTCAAGAGGAGGCGCTCTCCACAGGAAAGGCGAGAGGAACTCCACGGTCATGCCACCATTCCCAGAGTCCCCCAGATGTCTCAGTCCTTTCCAGGGAAACCTGTTTTCCCTGCACTGCCTCGACTTTCATACCGAGGATCGACTCACACCACGGTGGCACGTGGGTCAGCCCTGTGGAAAGCCTCGTGGGAAAGCCTCAAGGAAAGCCTCGAGGGAAAGCCACAGATCCCTTGTTCCACGCGAAGGGAAGGTGACACTGCCGCTACAACTCCGGAGGAAAGCGCACGTGCATGCCCCCACTCAAGACGAGGACTGACGCCCCTGGGCGAGACTCCAGAAGTACCCCAAGATCCATGTCAGCACTGGAGAGGAATCCTCAGGTTCCGGTGCTAACTCCACACAAGGTCTTATGCCCTGGCATCAACGGGTGCGGAATCCCGGGAGGCCCTTGAGCAACTCGCATGGGGACTGGCCTTTCCTGAGGCCACCAGAGCGGGTCCCTGAGGTCCCGTGGAAAGTCGAGAGCACCTGCCGCAAATCGAGAAAATCCAGGAGGTTCTCCCCTCCAGCGAGATGAGGCCCATTTCCGCTGAGGCGTCTCCAGGCAAATCACACCTAACCTCTGGAACTTCCAAAGGGTCCTTTACACCCTTGATGCAACACAAGAAGTTCCCCGACATACCCGTCTCCACTCGAGAGGAAGCATGAGAGTCCCGCCCACATCCAAAGGAGCCCCGTTTCCGCCTCCTACCTCGAGAGGAGGCATCCTTTCCTGCGTGTTCGGGAAAGAATTCCCGGCGTTCCCGTCGCATCTCAAGAGGAGGCGCTCTCCACAGGAAGGCGAGAGGAACTCCAGGGTCTTGCCATCATTCCCAGAGACACCAGATGTCTCCGTCCATTCCAGGGAAACCTGATTTCCCTGCACTGCCTCGACTTTCAAGTCGAGGATCAACTCACACCACGGTGGCACGTGGGACAGCCCTGTGGGAGCCTCGTGGAAAGCCTCGTGGGAAAGTTTCGTGGGAAAGCCTCGAGGGACAGCCACAGATCCCTTGATCCACGGGAAGGGAAGCGCGACACTGCTGCTACAGCTCGGGACGAAAGCGCACGTGCATGCCCCACTTCCAGACGAGGACTGACTCCCCTGGGGAGACTCCAGAAGTACCCCAAGATCCATGTCAGCACTGGAGAGGAATGCTCGTTTCTGGCACCGACTCCACACAAGATCTTAGGCCCGGCATCGACGGGAGAGGAATCTCTAGACCCCGAGCAACTTGCTTGGGGACTGGCCTTTCCTGAGGCCACCAGAGCAGGTCCCTGAGGTCCCCGACATAAGTCGAGAGCACCTGCTGCAACTCGAGAAAATCCAGGAGGTTCCCCCGTCTAGGCGAAATGAGGCCCATTTCCGCTGAGGCGTCTCGAGGCTAATCACACCTAACCTTTAGAACTTCCAAAGAGTCATCCACACCCTTGCTGCAAATCAAGAAGTTCCCCGACATACCCGTCTCCACTCGAGTGGAAGCACGAGAGTTCTGCCCACATCCAGAGTAGCCCCGTTTCCGGCTTCTAGCTCGAGAGGAGGGATCCTTTCCCTGCGTGGTCGGGAAAGAATTCCCGCGTTCCCGTCGCATCTCAAGAGGAGGCGCTCTCCACAGGAAAGGCGAGAGGAACTCCAGGGTCGTGCCACCATTCCCAGAGTCCCCCAGATGTCTCAGTCCATTCCAGGGAAACCTGTTTTCCGTGCACTGCCTCGACTTTCCAGCCGAGGATCGACTCATACCACGGTGGCAGGTGGGAGAGCCCTGTGAGAAAGCCTCCTGGGAAAGGCTCGTGGGAAAGCCTCAATTGAAAGCCACAGATCCCTTGATCCACGCGAAGGGAAGAGCGCCACTGCTGCTACAGCTCGGGAGGAAAGCGCACGTGCGTGCCCCCACTCGAGACGAGGACTGACTCCCCTGGAGAGACTCCAGAAGGTCCTTCACACCCTGCTGCAACTCAAGAAGTTCCCCGACATACCAGTCTCCACTCGAGAGGAAGCACGAGAGTTCCCCCACATCCTGAGGAGCCCCGTTTCCACCTCCTAGCTCGAGAGGAGGGATCCTTTCCCTGCGAGGTCGGGATAGAATTCCCTGCGTTCCCGTCGCATCTCAAGCGGAGGCGCTCTCCACAGGAAAGGCGAGAGGATTTCCAGGGTCATGCCACCATTCCCAGAGACCCCCAGATATCTCAGTCCATTCCAGGGAAACCTGTTTTCCCTGCACTGCCTCGACTTTCAAGAGGAGGATTGACTCACACCACGGTGGCACGTGGGACAGCCCTGTGGAAAGCCTCGTGGGAAAGCCTCGTGGAAACCTCAAGGGAAAGCCTTAAGCCACAGATCCCTTGATCCACGCCAGGGGAAGCGCGAAACTGCTGCTACAGCTCGGGAGGAAAGCGCACGTGCATGCCCCCACTCGAGACAAGGACTGACTCCCCTGGGGAGACTGCAGAAGTACCCCAAGATCCATGTCAGCACTGGAGACGAATCCTCAGGTTTCGGTACCGACTCCACACAAGGTCTTAGGCCCTGGCATCGAAGGGAGAGGAATCCCAAGAGGCCCCGAGCAACTCGCATGGGGACTGGCCTTTCCTGAGGCCACCAGAGCGGGTCCCTGAGGTTCCCGTCATAAGTCGAGGGCACCTGCCGCAACTCGAGAAAATCCAGGAGGTTCTCCCGTCCAGGTGAGATGAGGCCCATTTCCGCTGAGGCGTCTCGAGGCTAATCACACCTAACCTCTGGAACTTCCAAAGGGTCCTTCACACCCTTGCTGCAACTCAGGAAATTCCCCGACATACCCGTGTCACTCGAGAGGAAGCACGAGAGTTCTGCCCACATCCAGAGGAGCCCCGTTTCCGCCTCCTAGCTCGAGAGGAGGAATCCTTTCCCTGCGTGGACGGGAAAGAATTCCCGGCGTTCCCGTCGCATTTCAAGAGGAGGCCGCTCTCCACAGGAAGGGCGAGAGGAACTCCAGGGTCGTGCCACCTTTCCAGAGTCCCCCAGATGTCTCAGTCCATTCGAGGGAAACCTGTTTTCCTTGCACTGCCTCGACTTTCAAGCCGAGGATTGACTCACACCACGGTGGCACGTGGGACAGCCCTGTGGGAAAGCCTCGTGGGAAAGCCTCATGGGAAAGCCTCGAGGGAAAGCCACAGATCGCATGATCCACGCAAAAGGGAAGCGTGACACTGCTGCTACAGCTCGGGAGGAAAGCGCACGTGCATGCCCCACTCGAGACGAGGACTGACTCCCCTGGGAGACTCCAGAAGTACCCAAGATCCATGTCAGCACTGGAGAGGAATCCTCAGGTTCCGTCACCGACTCCACACAAGGTCTTAGGCCCCGGCATCGACAGAGAGTAATCCCAAGAGGCCCGAGCAACGCACATGGGGACTGGCCTTTCTGAAGCCACCAGTCTGGTCCTGAGGTCCCCCGTCGTAAGTCGAGAGCACCTGCCGCAACTCGAGAAAATCCAGGAGGTTCTCCCCTCCAGGCGAGATGAGGCCCATTTCCGCTGAGGCGTCTCGAGGCTAATCACATCTAACCTCTGGAACTTCCAAGGGGTCTTTCACAACCTTGCTGCAAACTCAAGAAGTTCCCCGACATACCCGTCTCCACTCGAGAGGAAGCACGAGTGCCCCGCCCTCATCCAGAGGGGCCCCGTTTCTGCCTCCTAGCCTCGAGAGGAGGGATCCTTTCCCTGCGTGGTCGGGGAAAAAATTCCCGGCGTTTCCGACGCATCTCAAGTGGAGGCGCTCTCCATAGGAAAGGCGAGAGGAACTCCAGGGTCGTGCCACCATTCAACGAGTCCCCCAGATGTCTCAGTCCATTCCAGGGAAACCTGTTTTCCCAGCACTGCCTCGACTTTCATGCCGAGGATCGACTCACACCACGGTGACAACGTGGGACAGCCCTGTGGGAAAGCCTCGTGGGACAGCCTCGAGGGAAAGCCACAGATCCCTTGATCCACGCGACGGGAAGCGTGACACTGCCTGCTACAGCAAGGGAGGAAAGCGCACGTGCATGCCCCTACTCGACACGAGAACTGACTCCCCTGGGGAGAATCCAGAAATACCCCAAGATGCATGTCAGCCCTGGAGAGGAATCCTCAGGTTCCGGCCCCGACTCCACAGAAGGTCTTAGGCCCTGGCATCGACGGGAGAGGAACAGCGACAGACCCTCTAGCAACTCGCATGGGGACTGGCCTTTCCTTGAGGTCACCAGAGTGGGTCCATGAGGTCCCCGTCGTAAGTCAAGAGCACCTGCCGCAACTCGGTAAAATCCAGGAGGTTCTCCCCTGCAGGCGAGATGAGGCCCGTTTCCACTGAGGTGTCTCGAGGCTAATCACACTTGACCTCTGGAACTCCTGACCTCTGTTTTCCCATCTATTTGCCCATGAAGTGATGAGACTGGATGCAATGATTTTAGTTTTCTGAATGCTGAGCTTTAAGCTAACTTTTTCACTCTCCTCTTTCACTTTCATCTGGAGACTCTTTAGTTCTTCTTCACTTTCTGCATAAGGGTGGTGTCATCTGCATATCTGAGATTATTGATATTTCTCCAGCAATCTGGATTCCAGCATGTGCTTCCTCCAGCCCAGTGTTTCTCATGATGTAGTTTGCATATAAGTTAAATAAGCAGGGTGACAATATAGAGCCTTGACATATTCCTTTTCCTAGTTAGAACCAGTCTGTTGTTCCATGTCCAGTTCGAACTGTTTCTTCCTGACCTGCATACAGGTTTCTCAAGAGACAGGTCAGGTGGTCTGGTATTCCCATCTCTTTCAGAATTTTCCCAGTTTATTGTGATCCACACAGTCAAAGGCTTTGCATAGTCAATAAAGCAGAAATAGATGTCTTTTTTTCTGGAACTCTCTTGCTTTTTCAATGATCCAGTGGATGTTGGCAGTTTGATCTCTGGTTTCTCTGCATGTTTTAAATCCCTCTTGAACATTTGGAAGTTCACAGTTCATGTGAACTTGGAGAATTTTGAGCATTACTTTACTAGTGTGTGAGATGAGTGCAATTGTGCAGCAGCCTTGAATATTCTTTGTCATTGCCTTTCTTTGGGATTGGAATGAAACTGACCTAATGACTAGATGTTTTCAATTGCATATGCTGAAAGAACTGGCTGTGCAGTTTTGAAGAAAAAAAAAATCATTTTAACCCATTTTCTCTGAAGTGCAAGGCATATCATGGCCATCCCTGAATCATAAAGTCACCTTTTCTTTATGTAGTCATAGTTTCATGCCTAAATTATAGGCCAACTCGTGCTCAAATGGACTCTGATGTCAGGGGCAGATCAACTAATAAAAAGCTTGGATTGTCCCTCTGGAGGAAAGTGAGATCTTTGTCCCACGAGAAGAATCTGAAGGGTTAAGGGAACTTGCAAGAGTGGGGAAAGCTTTAGTCCATCCTACATGTACCAAAATCTTAAATAAGGCTTATTTACTTTACCGAAGTAAAAAAACAGATGATGAAAACAATTATAAATCAATGAAAGGTAAAGAAATCCCATAGTCTGTTATCAAAAATTGCATTCTAAGAAAACTTTGTTCTCTTAACCTAGAGAGGAGACTAAATTCCATCTGGTACCAGCTTACCAGAAGACAAACAAACAAACAAAACAATATTATCGTAAGCTTAAAAAAAGTATATTCCATATATCTTGAAGTAGCCAGTATTTCTGCAAAGGCATCAGTGTGAAACCATAGAGGACATGGTTAAAACCTGATTAAATAGAAATTGACAATGTAATCTGGTCACTGCTGCGACTTGAAATGCTTTAATATGATAACTGGAATTATAACTGACAGCATTTGACCAGGACATATCAGATTTTCACGGATGTCAGATAATTTCTAGGATATCTATATTAGGAACTGAAGGAATCTTTGAACCTAGGAAAGAAAACAACAGTCTCAAAGGCCCTTGGCTGAATCATCTATCAGCAAGGAATGTCTTTGCAAGGATCGCAAAGTGAAGGGAAAATACACCGACCTGCCTCTGCAACTTTGGTCCTCTGAGCAGATCTGGAGGTCTCCCTTTGTATAAGCTAACCTGTTCCTTCCAAATAGAGGTTTGCAACACAAAACAAGTGGCCGCCTATTCTTCCTCGAAGGAGGCTCTCTTTCCCCACATCCTGCGAACTCCCTTTCCCAGCCTCCTGGAAAAGCGCTTCTTGCAGTTCCTTTCAGAAAATCCTATGGACGGAGAAGCCTGGTAGGCTGCAGTCCGTGGGGTCGCTGAGGGTCGGACGCGACTGAGCGACTGCACTTTCATTTTCACTTTCATGCATTGGAGAAGGCAATGGCAACCCACTTACTGTTCTTGCCTGGAGAATCCCAGGGACGGGGGAGCCTAGTGGGCTACCGTCTATGGCGTCGCACAGAGTCGAACACGACTGAAGCAACTTAGCAGCAGCAGCAGCAGCAGTTCCTTTCTTAGGGGCAGTTATCCCTGAGATTGGGACCTGGAAAGGCAGAGCCACCTCCACACACACGTCTTTTCTGTCCCCTTTCCTCTGGAGGAGAGCTCTAGTGAGCCTAGGTCTGTCAGGAAAATTCTTGGCTTTGACGGGATCCCACCCAGTGTGTGAACCTGCATACCCGACCTAGGGGCCACAGGCACCTGTTTTGCTCGAGTGGGTCCTGGAGGGGTGCAGCATAGCAAGAGCTTAAAAATCCATCCAATTTGTTTTTTTTTTTTTTACCTCGGAGAGAACGAGTTTGCTCCACCTCCACCCTTTGGCAGTGTGGAGGGAAGAGGCACCACCCTCTCCCAAAGGGGACATAGGGCCTACCAGGAGAGAAAGGCCCCTTGAGGAGCTGAGCCCAGGTAGGCAGCCAGTGATGTCAAGCACACTCCCGCTGCTTGCTTCTTCATGGGCACTCCCACGATCTGCTAGGAATGTCTTTGCAAGGATCTCAAAGGGAAGGGGAGATACATGGCCCTGTCTCTGGAACTTCAGTCCTCTGAGCAGATCTGGAGGTCTTGAGATGTATAAGCAAACCTGTTCCTTCCAAATAGAGGCTTGCAAACACACCCCGGTGGTTGCCTCTTCTTCCCCGAAGAAGTCTTTCTTTCCCCACATGCTGCGAACTCCCTGTCCCAACTCCAAGAATAGCGCTTCTTGCCATTCCTTTCTTAGAGGCAGTTATCCCTGAGCTTGGGGCCGTAGGGAGTAGCCCCACACTCACAGGGAAAGGCAAAGACTCCTCCATACATCTCCTCTATCCCCTTTGCTCTGGAGGAGAGCTCTAGTGAGCCTAGGTCTTTCAGGAAAATTCTTGGCTTGGACAGGATCTCACCCTGTTTGTGAACCTGCATACCCAACCAGGGGCCACAGAGCACCTGTTTCAGTAAAGTGGGCCCTGAAAGGGTGCAGCCTAGCAAGAGCTTGAAAATCCAATCAATTGCTGTTTTGTACCTCTGACAGAGCAAGCTTGGCTCCACCCTTTGGCAGTGAGGAGAAAAGAGGCATGACACCCTCCCCAAGGGGACATGGGGCCTACTTCGAGAGGAAAGGCCCCTTGTGGAGCTGAGGCCAGGAAGGCACACAGTCGTGTCAAACACACTCCCACTGCTTGCTTCTTCAGGGGCACTCCCGCTATCAGCTAGGAATGTCTTTGCAATGATCACAAAGGGAAGGGGAGATACAGGGCCCTGCTTCTGGACCTCCGGTGCTCTGAGCAAATCTCGAGGTCTCCCGTTGTTGGTCAAGGTCAAGGTCAAGTTCAAGTTCAAGGTCAAGTTCAAGTTCAAGTTCAAGTCAAGCTCAAGATCAAGTTGAAGTTCAAGTTCAAGGTCAACTTCAAGTTCAAGGTCAAGGTCAAGTTCAGTTCAAGTCAAGTCAAGTCAAGTTCAAGTTCAAGTTCAAGGTCAAGGTCAAGTTCAAGTTTCAAGTTCAAAAGTCAAGGTCAAGTTCAAGTTCAAGTTCAATCAAGTTCAAGTCAAGGTCAAGTTAAGTTCAAGTTCAAGTCAAGTTCAAGTTCAAGTTCAAGTTCAAGTTCAAAGTTCAAGTTCAAGTTCAAGTTCAAGTCAAGTTCAATTCAAGGTCAAGTTCAAGTTGAAGTTGAAGTTCAAAGGTCAAGTTCAAGTTCAAGTTCAAGGTCAAGGTCAAGCCCAAGTTCAAGTTCAAGTTCAAGGTCAAGGTCAAGTTCAAGTTCAAGTTCAAGGGCAGGGCAAGGTCAAGCCCAAGACCAAGGCAAGGGCAACGGCAACGCCAAAGGCAAGGCCAAGGCCCAGGCCAAGGCAAAGGCCAAGGCCACCAAAGCGACGCCCAAACCCCGTAACGCCTGACAAAAGGCAGAAGCCACTAGGCCCCTGTGCAGAGGAAGCCACTGAAGGCAGCAAGGCCACAGAGCTCCCCGACTCCCATTCCCACATGAAGATGTGAGGATAAAGGGCCTCATCCCAGCACAGCACCCGCTCCCACCACCCCGCAACCCCGGCCCCCCGCCCCCGCAGCACGCCCCTGAAACAACACTGTCTTCCCAGAAAAGAGAACGGAGAAGCCATGTGTGTGCCAAAGGAGCAAGATGAACGAACGATGCCACGCCCTCCGAATTTGGGCACACCTGACGCCTCGGAAACCCGGGCCTGGCCGATGGGTCCCAGCCGTTCTCGGGTGGGAGGGGGGTCAACACATTGGCCGAGAGCCCTTGCCCAGGCCACCCACAAATCCCCTGAGATGTGATCCGACCACAGGGACCGAGGGCAAACGTACCGCTTGAGGTGCTGGAGGAGCCGAACCAAGCCATGGTGGGAGAGGCACACGGGCACGCTGCAGACTGCTGGCCGAGTGGGCGGGGACCCAGCAGCTTAGGACTCTGGAGAACGGGAGGCGTCTCCGCCACCACTGACGTCAATAGGGTTTGGGTGGGTAGATGGAGGGGCCGCCCCTGGCCTCTTTCCAAGCAGAGACCCTGGACGGAGTCCCGTGGAGCGAGTGGGCTTTTCCCGGGCACGGCTGTGCCCTGGACCGCCAAGATCCCCGTTGGGGGTGGGCGGGTAGTTCGGGGGCTTTGGTTTGTGGCCCTCCCTCGCAGCGGGGGGTGGGTTCAACCCCGAGTGGATCAATCAGGGGCCCTCAGCAGTGCCAAGGGAACTCACCGCCCAGGAAACGCCCCTAGGTCCCTTTGAATTGGCCACCAACGCCCCCTTTCCCAGCCTGCCTTGCTCTGAGATTTTCCTCCTTTTCACATTCCACAGGTCCCTGGTCCTCGACTGTCCCCCGCTGGCTCCTCCGAGGCATTCCGGGACACCAGACGCTCTCTCCAGCGCCTCCACCTAGATCCCTCGCTGTCCTCGCCTCCGTTTCCCCCATGCCCCTCCCCAACTCCTCCGTGGGCTCTTGGCATCCTTTCCCTACAGCAGTCCCAGAGTGCCACCCCCGAGGGCTTTGAGTTGCCTGGAGCCCAAGGCTCCGGCCAGAGACCTGAGGGGCCAGCGTCTGGACTGGCAGCTAATGCCATTTGGGGCTTTTCTCACGTGGAGCCTGAGGCCCGCACCTCCGCGGGCAACCCCCAGCGCGAGTGCCTGGAGATACCCGCCCAAGGGGACAGTGTATCCCCTACTGTGGGGAAGGAGGTTCCTGTTTTCGCTGCACTGGTTCGACTTTCACGCCGAGGATCGACTCACACCATGGTGGCAAGTGGAATAGCCCTGTGGGAAAGCCTCATGGGAAAGACTCCAGGGAGAGCCACAGATTCCTTGATCCACGAGAAGGGAAGCGTGACACTGCTGCTACCGCTCGGGAGGAAAGCGCACGTGCATGACCCCACTCGAGCCGAGTACTGACGCAAGCTTGGGAGACTCCAGAAGTACGCCAAGATCCATGTCAGCACTGCAGAGGAATCCTCAGGTCCGGTCCCGACTCCACACAAGGTCTTAGGCCCCGGCATCGACGGGAGAGGAAAAACTGAGAGGCCCCCTAGCACCTCGCATGGGGACTGGCCTTTCCTGAGGTCACCAGAGCGGGTCCCTGAGGTCTCCGTCGTAACTCGAGAGCACCTGCCGCAACTCGAGAAAATCCAGGAGGTTCTCCATCCAGGCGAGATGAGGCCCATTTCCGCTGA
>NW_017216502.1:0-13150 GCF_001704415.2 Capra hircus
GGAAAGAATTCCCGCGTTCCGTCGCATCTCAAGAGGAGGTCCTCTCACAGGAAAGGCGAGAGGAACTCCAGGTTGCCACCATTCCCAGAGTCCCCAGATATCTCAGTCCATTTCCAGGGAAACCTGTTTTCCCTGCACTGCCTCGACTTTCAAGCCGAGGATCGACTCACACCACGGTGGCAACGTGGGACAGCCCTGTGGGAAGCCTCTCGGAAAGTGGGAAAGCCACAGATCCTTCCACGCGAAGGAAGCGTGACACTGCTGCTACAGCTCGGGAGGAAATCGCAGTTGCCCCACTCGGACGAGGACTGACTCCCCTGGGGAGACTCCAGAAGTACCCAAGATCCATGTAAGCACTGGAGAGGAATCCTCAGGTTTCGGCACCGACTCCACACAAGGTCTTAGGCCCCGCATCGACGGGGAGAGGAATCCCGAGAGGCCCCGAGCAACTGCATGGGACTGGCCTTTCCTGAGGCCACCAGAGCGGGTCCCTGAGGTCCCCGTCGTAAGTCGAGAGCACCTGCCGCAACTCAAGAAAATCCAGGAGGTTTCCCTCCAGGCGAGATGAGGCCCATTTCGCTGAGGCGTCTCGAGGCTAATCACACCTAACCTCTGGAACTTCCAAAGGGTCCTTCACACCCTTGCTGCAACTCAAGAAGTTCCCCGACATACCCGTCTCCACTCGAGAGGAAGCACGAGAGTCCCGCCCACATCCAGAGGAGCCCCGTTTCCGCCTCCTAGCTCGAGAGGGGGATCCTTTCCCTGCGTGGTCGGGAAAGAATTCCCGGCGTTCCCGTCGCATCTCAAGAGGAGGCCTCTCCACAGGAAAGGCGAGAGGAATTCCAGGGTCGTGCACCATTCCCAGAGTCCCCCAGATGTCTAAGTCCATTCCAGGGAAACCTGTTTTCCCTGCACTGCCTCGACTTTCAAGCGAGGATCGACTCACACCACGGTGCACGTGGACAGCCTGTGGGAAAGCCTCGAAAGCTCGTGGAAAGCCTCGAGGGAAGCCACAGATCCCTTGATCCACGCAAGGGAAGCGACACTGCTGCTACAGCTGAAGAAAGCGCACTTGCATGCCACCACTCGAGACGAGGACTGACTCCACTGGGGACTCCAGAAGTTCCCCAAGATCCATTTCAGCACTGGAGAGGAATCCTCAGGTTCAGGAACCGCCTCCACACAATCTTAGGCCCGCAACGACTGGAGAGGAATCCGAGAGGCCACAGAAAACTCGCATGGGGACTGGCCTTTCCTGAGGCCACCAGAGCGGGTCCCTGAGTCCCCGTCGTAAGTCGAGAGCACCTGCCGCAATACGAGAAAATTCAGGAGGTTCTCCCCTCCAGGCGAGATGAGGCCCATTTCCGCTGAGGCGTCTCGAGGCTAATCACACCTAACCTCTGGAACTTCCAAAGGGTCCTTCACACCCTTGCTGCAATTCAAGAAGTTCCCCGACATACCCGTCTCCACTCGAGAGGAAGCACGAGAGTCCGCCCCCCATCCAGGAGAGCCCGGTTTCCGCCTCCTAGCTCGAGAGGAGAGATCCTTTACCTGCGTGGTTGGACAGAATTCCCGGTGTTCCCGTCGCATCTCAAGAGGAGTCGCTCTCAACAGGAAAGTCGAGAGGAACTCCAGGGTCGTACCACCATTCACAGAGTCCCAGAGATGTCTCCGTCCATTCCAGGGAAACCTGTTTTCCCTGCACTGCCTCGACTTTCAAGCCGAGGATCGACTCACACCACGGTGGCACGTGGGACAGCCCTGTGGGAAAGCCTCGCCGGAAAGCCTCGAGGGAAAGCCACAGATCCCTTGATCCACGCGAAGGGAAGCGTGACACTGCTGCTACAGCTCGGGAGGAAATCGCACGTGCATGCCCCCACTCGAGACGAGGACTGACTCCCCTGGGGAGACTCCAGAAGAACCCCAAGATCCATGTCAGCCCGGGAGAGGAATCCTCAGGTTTCGGCCACCCACTCCACACAATATCTTAGGCCCCTGCATCGACGGGAGAGGAATCCCGAGAGGTCCCTGAGCATCTCGCATGGGGACTGGCCTTTCCTGAGGCCACAAGAGCGGGTCCCTGAGGTCCCCGTCGTAAGTCGAGAGCACCTGCCACAACTCGAGAAAATCCAGGGGGTTCTCCCATCCAGGCGAGATGAGGCCCACTTTCGCTGAGGCGTTTCTCGAGGCTAATCACACCTACCTCTGGAACTTACAAAGGGTCCTTCACACCCTTGCTGCAACTCAAAGAAGTTCCCCGACATACCCGTCTCCACTCGAGTGGAAGCACGAGAGGTCCCGCCCACATCCAGAGGAGCCCCGTTTCCGCCTCCTAGCTTGAGAGGAGGGATCCTTTCCCTGCTTGGTCGGGAAAGAATTCCCGGCGTTCCCGTCGCATCTCAAGAGGAGCGCTCTCCACAGGAAAGGCGAGAGGAACCTCAGGGTCGTGCCACCATTCCCAGAGTCCCCCAGATGTCTGCGTCCATTCCAGGGAAACCTGTTTTCCCTGCACTGCCTCGACTTTCAAGCTGAGGATCGACACACACCACGGTGGCAACGTAGGACAGCCCTGTGGGAAAGCCTCGAGGGCAAGCCTCGTGGGAAAGCCTCGAGGGAATGCCACAGATCCCTTTGATCCACTGCGAAGGGAAGCAAGACACTGCTGCTACAGCTAGGGAGGAAAGCGCACGTGCATGCCGCCCACTCAAGAGGAGGACTGACTCCACCTGGGGAACTCCAGAAGTACCCCAAGATCCATGTCAGCACTGGAGAGGAATCCTCAGGTCCGGCACCGACTCCACATCAAGATCTTAGGCCCCGGCTTCGACGGGAGAGGAATCCTGAGCGGCCCCCGGAGCAACTCGCCATGGGGACTGGGATTTCCTGAGGCCAGGCAGAGGCGGGTCCCTGAGGTCCCCGTCGTAAGTCGAGAGCACCTGCCGCAACTCGACAAAATCCAGGTGGTTCTCCCTTCCAGATGAGAAGAAGGGGCCATTTCCGCTGAGGCGTCTTGAGGCCTAATCACACCTAACTTCTGGAACTTCCAAAGGGTCCTTCACACCCTTGCTGCAACTCAAGAAAATTCCCCCGCATACCCGTTTCCACTCGAGAGGAAGCACGAGAGTCCCGCCCACATCCAGAGGAGCCCCGATTCCGCCTCCTAGCTCGAGAGGCAGGATCCTATCCCTGCGTGTTTGGGAAAGAATTCCCGGCATTCCCGTCGCATCTCAACAGGAGGCCCTCTCCACAGGAAAGCCGAGAGGAACTCCAGTGTCGTGCCACCATTCCCAGAGTCCCCCAGATGTCTCAGTCCATTCCAGGGAAACCTGCTTTCCCTGGAATGCCTCGACTTCAAGCCGAGGATCAACTCACACCACGGGGCTACGTGGGACAGCCCTGCGGGAAAGCCTCGTGGGAAAGCCTCCAGGGAAGCCACAGAACCCTTGATCCACCCGAAGGAAAGCGTGACACTGCTGCTACAGCTCAGGAGGATAGCGCACGTGCATGCCCCCACTCGAGACGAGGACTGACTCCCCTGGGGAGACTCCAGAAGTACCCCAAGTTCCATGTCAGCACTGGAGAGGAATCCTCAGGTTCCGGCACCGACTCCACACAAGGTCTTATGCCGGCTTCCAGCCCCGGTGGATCCAGGGAATTCGAAGGGTGGACGGCGTTGGCGTGGAAAGACTTGTTTATTTATTAATGTAAGATTAGATTAGGAAACTATATTGTAGTAAGAAGGTTAAGTGGAGGAAGAGGACTGAATAGCTTGGTTTACGCGGACGGCCAATAAAATTCCAGACAAGGAATTTGCACCACCTACGTTGGGCCACCGGCACCCGCTTGAATATCTAAGGGTGCCTCGCCTTAAGCTCCCTTTCGTGTGGGTCTTAACAGCCAGGACAAGTAAGTAGACCTGGCGAGCCTCCGCACTCCAGGTGGAGATTCAGCCTGAAGTTAAAGTAAAGAGCAGAGAGAAGGAAAGGTAGAGAAGAAGAAAGAGTGAGAAAGACACGGGGGGAGCCAGAGTCCCAAGAAACCAGGCTGAGAGACTAGTTCGAGAAGCTGGTCCGAGAAACTGGCCCCCGGCCCCTGGCCTCCTCCTTTATTGTTCAGAAGGCCTTTTATACTTTTGATAAAACATGGAGATCAATGGATAACACAAAATTATGTAGTGTTCGCAACCCAGATTCTTTCTGTATATCATTTTGTATACTAAAGGTCTCAGGTGATTTACATTATCTTCTGGCCAAGAGGCTTGTTAACACTTTTTGGCTCTCTTCCTTAATGAATGTTAATTTTGTTTCCCCTGAAGTGTTTTTCTTTAATCTGCATCTCCTTAAAGCATTAAAGTTACATCTCTATAGAACAAAGGTGCAGTGGGTTATAACAAAGAAGGTACTTAACTCAAAGATCTAATGTTGCTAATACCAGGTCTACTACTTGTTTTTCTATATACCAACTATATCTAATAATAAAGGATATGAAAATTTGGCAGCAAGCATTGACCCAAAAAATGAAACTTTTAATCAGTCCTATTCTAAAGATTTTGACTCCTCGGAAGCTCCTGCATTCCTAGGATGTTTTAAGCTTCCTGTGCCTCCTGCGGTCAGGAGGCCTCAAACAATCACAAGCGCAGCTGTACGAGTCCTACAGGCAGGCTAGAAAGCCATCAGAGGTTTTTTGGATTGAAACACTCTTTCAAATGCAGAAGAATAACGCCCTGAATTGACTTTTTCCAGAAAAGGTCAGAAGAGTGAAAAAGCAGAGCACAAAAACCGGCAGATTTTTGTTGGGGTACATGATTAAAAATTTCCAGAGGGGTCCCTGAAGTCTGAGCATGCCTTGCGTATGTCAGCTTCCATCCTCATAACCTTGTCACGGGCGGGCTTCCTCACACTGGCTCCCGGCAGTCTTAGGCCCCGGCATCGACGGGAGAGGAATCCCGAGAGGCCCCCGAGCAACTCGCATGCGGACTGGCCTTTCCTGAGGCCAACAGAGTGGGTCCCTGAGGTCCCCGTCGTAAGTCGAGAGCACCTGCCGCAACACGAGAACATCCAGGAGGTTCTCCACTCCAGGCGAGATGAGGCCCATTTCCGCTGAGGCGTCTCGAGGCTAATCACACCTAACCTCTGGAACTTCCAAAGGATCCTTCACACCCTTGCTGCAACTCAAGAAGTTCCCCGACATACCCGTCTCCACTCGAGAGGAAGCACGAGAGTCCCGCCCACATCCAGAGGAGCCCCATTTCTGCCTCCTAACTCGAGAGGAGGGATCCTTTCCCTGCGTGGTCGGGAAATAATTCCCGGCGTTGCCGTCGCATCTCAAGAGGAGGCGCTCTCCACAGGAAAGGCGAGGGGAACTCCAAGGTCGTGCCACCATTCCCAGAGTCTCCCAGATATCTCAGTCCATTCCCGGGAAACCTGTTTTCCCTGCACTGCCTCGACTTTCAAGCCGAGGATCGACTCACACCACGGTGGCACGTGGGACAGCCCTGTGGGAAAGTCTCGTGGGAAAGCCTGGTGGGAAAGCCACGATGGAAAGCCACAGATCCCTTGATCCACGCGACGGGAAGCGTGACACTGCTGCTACAGCTCGGGAGGAAAGCGCACGTGCATGCCCCCACTCGAGACGAGGACTGACTCCCCTGGGGAGACTCCAGAAGTACCCCAAGATCCATGTCAGCACTGGAGAGGAATCCTCAGGTTCTGGCCCCGACTCCACACAAGGTCTTAGGGCCCGGCATCGACGGGGAGGAATCCCGAGAGGCCCCCAAGCAACTCACAGGGGCACTGGCCGTTCCTGAGGCCACCAGAGCGGGTCCCTGAGGTCCCCATCATAAGTAAAGAGCACGTGCCGCAACTTGAGAAAATCCAGGAGGTTCTCCTTTCCAGGCGAGATGAGGCGCATTTCCGCTGAGGTGTCTCGAGGCTAATCACACCTAACCTCTGGAACTTCTAAAGGGTTCTTCACACCCTTGCTGCAACTCAAGAAGTTCCCCGACATACACTTCTGCACTCGAGAGGAAGCACGAGAGGCCCGCCCACATCCAGAGGAGCCCCGCTTCCACCTCATAGCTCGAGAGGAGGGATCCTTTCCCTGAGTGGTCGGGAATGAATTCCCGGACTTGCCATAGCAGCTCAAGAGGGGCGCTCTCCACAGGAAAGGCGAGAGGAACTCCAGGGTCGTTCCACCATTCCCAGAGTCCCCCAGATGTCTCAGTTCACTCCAGGGAAACCTGTTTTCCCTGCACTGCCTCGACTTTCAAGTCGAGGATCGACTCACACCACGGTGGCACGTGGGACAGCCCTGTGGGAAAGCCTCGTGGGAAAGCCTCGTGGGAATGCCTCGAGGGAAAGCCACAGGTCCCTTGATCCACACGAAGGGAAGCATGACACTGCTGCTACAGCTCGGGAGGAAAGCGCACGTGCATGCCCCCACTCGAGACGAAGACTGACTCCCCTGGGGAGACTCCAGAAGTACCGCAGGATCCATGTCAGCACTGGAGAGGAATCCTCAGCTTCCGGCACCGCCTCCACACAAGGTCTTAGGGCCCGGAATCGTCGGGAGAGGAATCCCGAGAGGACCCCAAGCAACTCGCAGGGGGACTGGCCTTTCCTGAGGCTGCCAGAGCGGGTCCCTGAGGTCCCCGTCTTAAGTCAAGAGCACCTGCCGCAACTCGAGAAAATTCAGGAGGTTCTCCCCTCCAGGCGAGATGAGGCCCATTTCAGCTGAGGCTTCTCGAGGCTAATCACACCTAACCTCTGGAACTTCCAAAGGGTCCTTCACACCCTTGCTGCAACTCAAGAAGTTCCCCCGATATACCCGTCTCCACTGGAGAGGAAGCACGAGAGTCCCGCCCACATCCAGAGGAGCCCCGTTTCCGCCTCATAGCTGGAGAGGAGAGATCCTTTCCCTGCGTGGTCTGGAAAGAATTCCCGGCGTTCCCGTCGCATCTCAAGATGAGGTGCTCTCCACAGGAAAGGCGAGAGGAACTCCAGGGTCGTGCCACCATTCCCAGAGTCCCCCAGATGTCTCAGTCCATTCCAGGGAAACCTGTTTTCCCTGCACTGCCTCGACTTTCAAGCCGAGGATCGACTCACACCACGGTGGCACGTGGGACAGCCCTGTGGGAAAGCCTCGTGGGAAAGCATCATGGGAAAGCCTCGTGGGAAAGCCTCGAGGGAAAGCCACTGATCCCATGATCCACGCGACGGGAGGGTGACACTGCTGCTACAACGCGGGAGGAAAGCGCACGTGCATGCCCCCACTGAGAGGATGACTGACTCCCCTGGGGAGATTCCAGAAGTACCCTAAGATCCATGTCAGCACTGGAGAGGAATCCTCAGGTTCCAGCACCGACTCCACACAAGGTCTTAGGCCCTGGCATCGAAGGGAGAGGAATCCCAAGAGGCCCCCGAGCTACTCGCATGGGGACCGGCCTTTCCTGAGGCCACCAGAGTGGGTCCCTGAGGTCCCCGTCTTAAGTCGAGAGCACCTGCAGCAACTCGAGAACATCCAGGTGGTTCTCCCCTCCAGGCGAGATGAGGCCCATTTCCGTTGAGGCGTCTCGAGGCTAATCACACCTAACCTCTGGAACTTCCAAAGGTCCTTCACACGCTTGCTGCAACTCAAGAAGTTCCCCGACATACCAGTCTCCACTCGAGAGGAAGCACGAGGGTCCCGCCCACATCCAGAGGAGCCTGGTTTCCACCTCGTAGCTTGAGATTAGGGATTCTTTTCCTGCTTCGTCTGGAAAGATTTCCCGGCTTTCCCGTCGCATCTCAAGAAGAGGCGCTCTCAATAGGAAAGGCGAGAGAAACCCCAGTGTCGTGCCACAATTCCAAGGGACCCCCATATGTCTCAGTCCATTCCAGAGGAACTTGTTTTCCCTGCACTGCCTCTTCTTTCACGCCGAGGATCCTCTCACTCCACCATGGCATGTCCCACGTGGGACAGCCCTGTGGGAAAGCCTCGTCGGAAAGCCTCGAGGGAAAGCCACAGATCCCTTGATCCCCGCGACGGGAAGTGTGACACTGCTGCTACAGTTCGTGAGGAAAGCTCACGTGCATGCCCCCACACGAGATGAGCACTGACTCCCCAGGAGAGACTCCAGAAGTACCCCAAGATCCATGTCAGCACTGGAGAGGAAACCTCAGGTTCCAGCCCCGACTCCACACAAGGTCTTAGGCCCCGACATCGACGGGAGAGGAATCCCGAAAGGCCGCCTTGCAACTCCCATGGGCACTGGCCTTTCCTGAGGCCACCAGAGCGGGTCCCTGTGGTCCCCGTCGTAACTCGAGAGACCCTGCCCAACTCTAGAAAATCCAGGAGGTTCTCCGCTCCAGGCGAGATGAGGCCCATTTCCTCTGAGGCGTCTAGAGTCTCATCACACCTAAACTCTGGAAATTCAAAAGGGTCCTTGCTGCAACTCAAGAAGTTCCCCGACATACCCGTCTCCACTCGAGAGGAAGCACGAGGGTCCCGCCCACATCCAGAGGAACCCCGTTTCCGCCTGGTAGCTCGAGATGAGGGATCCTATCCTTCTTAGTCAAGAAAGATTTTTCAGCGTTCCCGTGGCCTCTCAAGAGCAAGGGCTCTCAATAGGAAAGGGCGAGAGGAACTCCAGGGTCGTGCCACCATTCCAAGAGTCCCCCAGATATCTCAGTCCATTTCAGAGGAACCTGTTTTCCCCACAATGCCTCGACTTTCACGCCGAGGATCCACTCACACCATGGTGGCACGTGGGACAGCCTTTGGGAAAGCCTCGTGGGAAAGCCACAGATCCCTTGATCCCGCGAAGGGAAGCGTGACACATCTGCTACACTGTCCCTGAGGTCACGGTCGTATGTTGAGAGCACCTGCCGCAACTCGAGAAAATCCAGGAGGTTCTCTGCTCCAGTCGAGATGAGGCCCATTTTCTCTGTGGCGTCTCGAGAGTAATCACACCTAAACTCTGGAACTTCCAAGGGGTCCTACACACCCTTGCCACAACTCAGGAGGTTCCCCAATATACCCGTCTCCACTCCAGAGGAAGCACGAGGGTCCGGCCTCCTCCAGAGGAGCTCCGTTTCCGCCTCCAATCTCGAGATGAGGGATCCTTCCCTGCTTCCTCGGGAAAGAATTCCCAACGTTTCCGACGCATCTCAAGAGGAGGTGCGCTGCACAGGAAAGGCGAGAGGAACTCATGGGTCGTGCCACCATTCCAAGTGCCCCCAGATGTCTCCGTCCATTCCAGAGGATCCTGTTTTCCCTGCACTGCTTCGACTTTCATGCCGAGGATCGGCTCACCCCACGGTGGCACGTGGGAGAGCCCTGTGGGAAAGCCTCGTGGGACAGCCTCGAGGGAAAGCCACAGATCCCTTGATCCACGCGACGGGAAGCGTGACACTGCTGCTACATCTCGGGAGGAAAGCGCCGAGCATGCCCCCCTCGAGACGAGGACTGAATCCCCTGGGGAGACTCCAGAAGTACCCCAAGATTCATGTCAGCACTGGAGAGGTATCCTCAAGTTCTGACACTGACTCCACACAAGGTCTTAGGCCCAGGCATCGAAGGGAGAGGAATCCCAAGAGGCCCCTGAGCAACTCGCATGATGACTGGCCGTTCCTGAGGCCACCAGAGCTGGTCCCTGATGTCCCCGTTGTAAGTCGAGAGCACCTGCCGCAACTCGAGAAAATCCAGGAGGTTCTCCCCTCCAGGCGAGATGAGGCCCATTTCTCTGAGGCATCTCGAGGTTAATCACACCTAACCTCTGGAACTTCCAAAGGGTCCTTCACACCCTTGCTGCAACTCAAGAAGTTCCCCGACATACCCGTCTCCACTCGAGAGGAAGCAAGAGAGTCCCGCCCACATCCAGAGGAGACCCGTTTCCGCCTCCTAGATCCAGAGGAGCGATCCTTTCCCTGCGTGTTCGGGAAAGAATTCCCGGCGGTCCTGTCGTATCTCAAGAGGAGGCGCTCTCCACAGGAAAGGCGAGAGGAACTCCAGGGTCGTGCCACCATTCCCAGAGTCCCCCAGATGTCTCAGTCCACTCCAGGGAAACCTGTGTTACCTGCACTGCCTCGACTTTCAAGCCGAGGATCGACTCACACCACGGTGGCACGTGGGACAGCCCTGTGGGAAAGCCTCGTGGGAAAGCCTCGTGGGAATGCCTCGAGGGAAAGCCACAGATCCCTTGATCCACGCGAAGGGAAGCGTGACACTGCTGCTACAGCTCGGAGAAAAAGCACACGTGCATGGCCCCACTCGAAACGAGGACTGACCCCCCTGGGGAGACTCCAGAAGTACCCCAGGATCCATATCAGCAATGGAGAGGAATCCTCAGGTTCCGGCACCGACTCCACACAAGGTCATAGGCCCCGGCATCGACGGGAGAGGAATCCCGAGAGGCCCCCGAGCAACTCGCATGGGGACTGGCCTTTCCTGAGGCCACCAGAGCGGGTCCCTGAGGTCCCCGTCGTAAGTCGAGAGCACCGGCCGCAACTCGAGAAAATCCAGGAGGTTCTCCCGTCCAGGCGAGATGAGGCCCATTTCCAATGAGGCGTCTCGAGGCTAATCACACCTAACTTCTGGAACTTCCAAAGGGTCCTTCACATCCTTGCTGCAACTCAAGAAGTTTCCCGACATACACGTCTCCACTCAAGAGGAAGCACGAGAGCCCCGCCCACATCCAGAGGAGCCCCTTTTCCGCCTCATAGCTCGAGAGGAGGATCCTTTCCCTGCGTGGTCGGGAATGAATTCCCAGACTTGCCATAGCAGCTCAAGAGGGGGCGCTCTTCACAGGAAAGGCGAGAGGAACTCCAGGGTCGTGCCACCATTCCCAGAGTCTCCCAGATGTCTCAGTCCATTCCAGGGAAACCTGTTTTCCTGGCACTGCCTCCACTTTCAAGCCGAGGGTTGACTCACACAACGGTGGCACGTGGGATAGCCCTGTGGTAAAGCCTCGTGGGAAACCCTGGTGGGTAAGCCTCGAGGGAAAGCCACAGATCCCTTGATCCACGCGAAGGGAAGCATAACACTCCTGCTACATCTCGGGAGGAAAGCGCACAAGCATGCCCCCACTCGAGACGAGGACTGACTCCCCTGGGGAGACTCCAGAACTGCCCCAAGATTCATGTCAGCACTGGAGAGGTATCCTCAAGTTCTGACACTGACTCCACACAAGGTCTTAGGCCCAGGCATCGACGGAGAGGAATCCCGAGAGGCCCTCTAGCAACCTGCATGGGACTGGCCTTTCCTGAGGCCACCAGAGCGGGTCCCTGAGGTCCCCGTCTTAAGTCCAGAGCACCTGCCGCAACTCGAGAAAATCCAGGAGGTTCTCCCCTCCAGGCGAGATGAGGCCCATTTCAGCTGAGGCTTCTCGAGGCTAATCACACCTAACCTCTGGAACTTCCAAAGGGTCCTTCACACCCTTGCTGCAACTCAAGAAGTTCCCGACATACCCGTCTCCACTCCAGGGGAAGCACGAGGTCCCGCCCACATCCAGAGGAACCCCGTTTCCGCCTGGTAGCTCGAGATGAGGGATCCTATCCTGCTTAGTCAGGAAAGATTTTTCAGCGTTCCCGTGGCCTCTCAAGAGCAAGGGCTCTCAATAGGAAAGGAGAGAGGAACTCCAGGGTCGTGCCACCATTCCAAGAGTCCCCCAGATATCTCAGTCCATTTCAGAGGAACCTGTTTTCCCCTCAATGCCTCGACTTTCACGCCGAGGATCCACTCACACCATGGTGGCACGTGGGACAGCCCTGTGGGAAAGCCTCGTGGGAAAGCCACAGATCCCTTGATCCCCGCGACGGGAAGCGTGACACATCTGCTACACTGTCCCTGAGGTCACGGTCGTATGTCGAGAGCACCTGCCGCAACTCGAGAAAATCCAGGAGTTCTCTGCGCCAGTCGAGATGAGGCCCATTTTATCTGCGGCTTCTCGAGAGTAATCACACCTAAACTCTGGAACTTCCAAAGGGTCCTACACACCCTTGCTACAACTCAGGAGGTTCCCTGATATACCCGTCTCCACTCCAGAGGAAGCACGAGGGTCCGGCCTCCTCCAGAGGAGCTCCGTTTCCGCCTCCAAGCTCGAGATGAGGGATCCTTCCCTGCTTCCTCGGAAAGAATTCCCGGCGTTCCCGTCGCATCTCAAGAGGAGGCCCTCTCCACAGGAAAAGCGAGAGGAACTCCAGGGCCGTGCAACATTCCCAGAGTCCCCCAGATGTATCAGTCCATTCCAGGAAACCTGTTTTCCCTGTACTGCCTGGACTTTCAAGCCGAGGATCGACTCACACCACGGTGGCACGTGGGAGAGCCCTGTGGGAAAGCCTCGTGGGACAGCCTCGAGGGAAAGCCACAGATCCCTTGATCCACGCGACGGGAAGCGTGACACTGCTGCTACAGCTCGGGAGGAAAGCACACGTGCATGCCCCCACTCGAGACGAGGACTGACTCCCCTGGGGAGACTCCAGAAGTACCCCAAGATGCATGTCAGCCCTGGAGAGGAATCCTCAGGTTCCGGCCCCGACTCCACACAAGGTCTTAGGCCCTGGCATCGACGGGAGAGGAACAGCGACAGGCCCTCTAGCAACTCGCATGGGGACTGGCCTTTCCTGAGGTCACCAGAGGGTCCATGAGGTCCCCGTCGTAAGTCAAGAGCACCTGCCGCAACTCGGTAAAATCCAGGAGGTTCTCCCCTGCAGGCGAGATGAGGCCCGTTTCCACTGAGGTGTCTCGAGGCTAATCACACTTGACCTCTGGAACTTCCAAAGAGTCTTTCACTGCCATGCTGCAACTCAAGAAGTTCCCCGGCATACCCGTCTCCACTCAAGAGGAAGCACGAGGGTCCCGGCCACATCCAGAGGAGCTCCGTTTCCGGCTCGTAGCTCGAGAGGACGGATCCTTTCCCTGCTTGGTCGGAAAGAATTCCCGGCATTCCCATCGCATCTCAAGAGGAGGCGCCTCTCCAAAGGAAAGGGGAGAGGAACTGCAGGTCGTGCCACCATTCCAAGACTCCCCAGATATCTCAGTCCGTTCCACAGGAACCTGTTTTCCCTGCACTGCCTCGGCTTTCACGCCGAGGATCGACTCACACCACCACACGACACGTGGCTCTGTGGGAAAGCCTCGTGGGAAAGACTCGAGGGAAAACCACAGATCCCTT
>NW_017216503.1:0-13150 GCF_001704415.2 Capra hircus
TTTATATGGTTTCATTTTCATTTTCCTTTCTTATAATTAAATTATATATATTATACATATTATTATATCAGTTATAATGCTTTTTAAAACTTTTTAGTAGTTGCTCTAGAGTTTGCAATATGCATTTATAGATGGTCTCTGATTTATGATGGTATGGCTTACAAGTTTTCAACTTTATAATGGTGCAAAAAGTGATATGCATTCAGTAGAAACTGTACTTCAGATTTTGAATTGTGATATTTTCCTAGGCTAGTGATATGTGGGTGCAATACTTTCTCACAATGCTGGGCAGTGGCAGCAAGCCACAGGTCTCAGTCAGCCATGAGATCATGAAGGTAGAAAACCAATACACTTAACAACCATTCTGTACCCATACAATCATTCTGTTTTTCACTTTCAGCCATTACAGTATTTATAATATTCAGGTAATTTCTAACTTTTGATATTATAGTACTGCAATGATCGTTTGCCCCAACTATCTTTATACAGAAAAATGAGCATTTTTCTATGAACAGCTCTTTAGATTTTGGTAAAGGTACCCTTAGGGTTATACACAATGTCTCCACGAGGCATGTGAGCATAATTACTTTGAATTAAAGTAATTCATTTCAACTTCCACATTATCTTTTTCTTAAAATGACCTGCCTGAGAAGGTGTTTACAGTTGAGGCATTGAACCGCTTCTCCCTTCCCATCTCCGCTTTCAAAATCACCCTTTTCTCACTTTACGCAAGCCAATTAGAACAAGTAAGATAAACAACACAAACAATGTCAAGTGCTAGTAAGACTGGAAAATGGGAACTCTCATAAATTGCTCCTAAATGTGAAATGATACTGTCACTCTCAAAAATGGTTTGGCAGTTTGTTAAAACATCAAACATATCCTTCACATGAGACCCAGCAATCCCATTCCTATGTATTACCTGATTTTAAAAAAATGTATATATGTTCACACAAAAACCTACACACAAGAGTTTATAGCAGGTTTACTCATTATTGCACCAAAGTGAAAACAACCCAATGCTCTTCAGTGGATGAATGGATAAACAACAGTGGTACATCATACAATTGAATACTACTCAGCAACAAAAAAGAATGAACTTATATAAATCTCAAAAGCATTAGGCTAAGTGACAAAATATCTCAAAAGTTTACGTATTATATAGAATCCATTTATATAACATTCTGCCTGGCAAATAACTAGTGATGGGACCAGATCACTGTTTGCCAAAGGTGAGGTCAGGCATCGGAAAGAGTGTACGATTGCAAGGCATCAAGGTGACACAGAGACGTTTTTGAGGGGGGACGGGGCTGATGCAACTATTCTGTTTCCTCACTGTCAGAGCCTCCAGGAAAGCCCACATAAATTCATACCTGTGTTAAAATTTACAGAGCTGTACCCACAGATAAGCAAATGCATCTGCATATTAATTCAAGGCAAAAATAAAGTATTTATTCAGAATACTGTGGAACATTCAGAATCTCCTGTGGAACATTGCTCCAAAATATAAAACTCCCTTGAGTATCAAAAGGATAGTTTTAACCACTGCAGTTCTTCAGAATAAGTCAATAATTCTAAAGACTATTACATAACTTTAGGCAGGTTATGTGGTTCATGATACTTTCAAGAAAACTTTAGTGGAATCTAATCCTTTCGCTGAAACTCCAAACTTTGGCCACCTCATGCAAAGAGTTGACTCACTGGAAAAGACTCTGATGCTGGGAGGGATTAGGGCAGGAGGAGAAAGGGATGACAGAGGATGAGATGGCTGGATGGCATCACTGACTTGATGGACGTGAGTTTGAGTGAACTCCAGGAGTTTGGTGATAGACAGGGAGGCCTGGAGTGCTGCGATTCATGGGGTTGCAAAGAGTTGGACACGACTGAGTAACTGAACTGAAGTGAATTGAATCCTTTTGTTAGCTAGTTTATGTCTAAGAAAATTCAGTGGTAGATCTCTATGTGGTTTTTTATATGTAATAGAGGGAGTTTCAGTAATTAAGATCTACAAGGAAATTTTTTTCCATTCTCATCTACTTATTTATGTGAGGAAAGTTTCTTAGCTCTTAGATCTATCAAAATGAAAATAAATAAAACAACTCATATAAGAATAGAATTGATGCTAAAGCCTGGCTTAATTGAACACCTGCTCTTGTTTGCTGATGTCTTTTCATATCTGTCTGAGATCTGTTCCTTGATCTCCTTCATCCTCTATGTTCATGGAGCATTAAGAAGAAGACCAAAAATTTTTGTGTATGTTCATGGATCGTGGAGATTTTATTAGCGTAATGAGTTGTATCATGTATACTCCAGTTTAAGTACGTTGTCGCCTTAACTCCCAGTCCTTCACAATATGACCTCATTTGAAGATAGGATCTTTATAGAGATAATCAAGTTAAAATGAGGTCATTAGGGTGGGGCTGACCCAGTATGACTGATTTCCCTATAAAACAGGAAAATATGGACCCAGAAACATACATAGAAGCTGTACAGACACAGGGCTATCCACAAGTCACAGAGAAAAGCTTGATCCAGATCCTCTTCTCATAGACCTCAGAAGAAACCAATCTTGCCAGCACCTGAGTGCAGACTCCTAGACTCCAGAAATGTGAGACAATAAATGGTTTTTGTTTAAACCACCCAGTCCACAGCACTCTGTGGTCCTCCTGCATACTGCCAAAGTGGGAGAAGAAGTCTGGGCTTCTAACTGCTCCTCATGCAGATTTCAATACTACATATATATTTATTCCCTGATTTATCCCAATTACTATGTACCTGGTACCGTTAAGCCCCAAGACTTTTGCAGGCCGGACGCTTGTGGTGTAAATAAAGTGATTTCTTGGCTTCCCTCACTGCCAGCTTCAAGCTCAGCTTTTTTAGGGCTGCTAATTCCATTATCACAAGTGTAATGCTTCCTGGCTTTCAGAATGTTAATGCTGCTTTTCCCCTCTCCCATTTTCCTCATCCTAGGACGCTCGTGTCTTCTTTTAAAAGACATTTTTAATTAGAAGTATTGAATTCCATGATTTCATATGACCTCAGCTACACATAGGATAAGATATTTGATATATTTTGGTGTATGTTTTGAATCAGGAGGTATTTTTAGGATGACTATTCAGGCATATGGCTGGAAAAGGCATATCGTAACCATAATACTTGCTTATGTTGATTAGAAGATATTAAATCATCTCTGTTCTAGAATCTGTTCTTTTTTAAGGGGCTAGGGTTGATCTAATGATAATTACATTAACCAGGGTTTGCAATCAGCTGTGCTTATTTTGCTCCAATACAGGTTGAATTACTAGATAGTAACATATCTAAACATCCACATGGAGATACACAGATTTTGTAGAATAGTTTATACTTATGTCCTTTACCCATAGATGGAAAAGAGGGTCAATATATGACTTTTATTGCAGGTTCTGCCATTTACTAGCTGTGTGCTGTTATTACATTCAATTTATCTAAAGTCTGCTTCTTCTTCCATAAGCTATGTATATGTTACCAAAAATTCTATAATTCTGTACTTTTAACTGAAATAAGTCATCCTTCTTCATGCTTAATTATCTAGCATCTAAAATATAAATACATGTATCTACATCAATTAAAGAGCAACTTCCTATATAATTTGGGCTAAATAGTTCTCTTATTTTATATTGTGTTAGAAAAAATAGAACACTCTACCTGAAGATCCCTCCACTTACAAAGAGTGCAGACTCTTCTTAAGTTTCTTTCTCTTTTGCACAGAACTGTTTAATTGTGGTAACAGACAGATTTTAAAATGGTGATTTTTAACAACTTCAAAGTATTATGATTCAGTGATTTGAGGCACATTCACCATGTTGTACAACAATCATAGAATGGGCCCATAGGCTGGGAACCTCTGTCAGACAGAATTGTCAGTCAGTTCTCTTGGACCACAAGGTTACCAGCTTGGCTCTGAAGAGCCAAGTGCTGTTGTTGAGCATGGCAGATTCTTCCAGTGAACCCCACCAATTTTGAACACAGTGGGTCCTCCAAGAAGCATCCTTCAATGATGAGAAAGCATGTGTCCACCCTGGATCCTCTTTCCCACCAGAGAACCCACAGGTCTAGAGAGTGGGGTTCTCAGTGCCAGGCTGAGCCAGCCTGGTGGAGGGGTAATACAGGCAAAGTCCATCTTGGTCTCTGTGGTCCAGGGAACTGCTTCAGGCTCACCCCCAGAGTTCTGGGATTTTCTCAGTAGGGTCGTGTCTATGGAGAGTTGTTCACTGGTCCTCTTGTGAGGGAAACTGAGGTCAGGAACAAGCTATGTCACTGTCTTTATGACATCACCTCCACGTTAGTCAATTTCTACCACCCTTGCACAGCTATATACTTGTTCTGACACACTGACTCCCCTTGTTCCACTGTGTCTATCCTGTCACATTGCTCCATTTACATTATATTAAGGAAAAATCATGTCACTTCCATGTTAAAACTCTTGAATGGCCCCACATATTACCCTGAGAATAAAACCATGACCCTTGATTCAGCTTGTAAGGCCATATGTGATCTGACCCATTCAAACTTCGCTGACCTCACTTTCTTCACTTGGTTCCTTGGTCACTATGCTCCAGGCACACCTGCTGTTTTGATTTTTCCTAAACACTCCAGCTTAGCTCCTGTCTCTGTAGTGTTTGACCTCCAGATATCCACATGGCTTATTGCTACACTTCCTTCATATCAGTTTAGTTCAGTCGCTCAGTCGTGTTCAAATCTTTGCAACCCCATGGACTGCAGCATGAAAGGCTTCCTGTCCATCACCAACTCCCGGAGCCTACTCAAACTCATGTCCATTGCATCAGTGATGTCATCCAACCATCTCATTCTCTGTCATCCCCTTCTCCTCCTATCTTCAGTCTTTCCCGGCATCAGGGTCTTTTCCAATGAGTCAGTTCTTCACATCAGATGGGCAAAATATTGGATTTTCAGCTTTAGCATCAGTCCTTCCAATGAATATTCATGACTGATTTCCTTTAGGATTGACAGGTTGGATCTCCCTGCAGTCCAAGGGGCTCTCAAGAGTTCTCCAACACCACAGTTCAAAAGCATCAATTCTTTGGCACTCAGCTTTCTTTTCCTTCACATATCATATATATCTTTATATCATGTATATCTTTTCCTTCATATATCAACCTAGATATCACCACGTAGAGGACTTAGCACTCTCTTCATTTTCTGCTCCTTGCTTAATCTTTTGCATAGAACTTATCATCTTATGTAATATTTCTTTGTTATCCATTTACCTCCATGAATTCGACTAATTCATGAGAGTAATTCTCAAAATATATTTTGGAAATAATTAATATATATATAGAAAAATTGAAAAGGAATGATAGGCTTAGTTTTAATTATACTGAACTGGACATGAGCTTTTTTTTCTGAACTCAGGAAAACACTAGCTGGATACAGATTTAGAAGACATTAAGGTAGGTGACAGTGAAGCCATAAATGTGGGTGTTAAGTACATAGTTTGTCATTAATAAAACCATTAGCTCAAAGTTAAACAATTGTAGACCTTGGCACTGACCCTAAGCAGTAAGATTCCTTTTATGGACATGCCTGATTAACTTGGCAATTAAGAGCATTGATGCAATAGGATCGGTAGTCAAGAGCTCTTGGGTTTATTGAGATTGAAGTGCATTTAGATTGATACCCATCTCAAAATGCATATCCTGTTAATGTCTGCTAGCAGTGACAAAACACACAGAAATTTAGAATTTCCAAGAATGCTAAACAAGTTGTCTTTTATTTTATTCTATCTTACAAACAAGAAAAAAAGAGATTTAAAACAAAAGAATTGGATCTTGTATCTCAGAGATTTTGATGTGTACACTTACAACAGAATGCTGAGCTCTGTTTCTTGCTGCCTCAAAATTAGTGAAGGGGGTCCAAAGAGGAATACAAAGAGATGATGCTTACTTCTACATTCTAAAAGCAGTCAACATTAAAAAGGCTCAGATAGTTTCCTAGGACTTAAATACAGGCAGTCAAAATCATTGTTTTGCAGTTATCTACCCATTAATGACTGCATTTGCAGTCATTTACCCATTAATCTCTTCCAGCAAAAGCTCTAAGTAGGAGGAAACTCAAGGATATATATATAGAGTGGTGAGACACTGACTTAGAGGGACAGTCCTGCAGCTTTTCTCTCTTTCCCTGCTTGGTACTAAGATGGAGACATATTTTTATCCCCTCCTTACAGCCAACTATGAAGGCTTAAAAAAGACTAGCAGCTCATTCCTGATTGTTCATCCACTTAGGAGGAGACTTCTGATCTGTCTTGTCCTTTTGAATGGAAGAAGAGATAAGGGGTGAGGATGAATGACTGAGCAGAGAAAAGAGGCCACAGTCAAATAACCTGCAGCTTGACAAGTTTCAAGTAGTCAGGATGAGAGATATTTTTTGTGGTTTAAATAGACATAGAAGAAAGAAGACAGTCTTGAGCAGCCTAGTGAAGTCTAGAGATGTGCAGTCCTATATTTTATAAAACCTGGGCAAAGAGGTTTTCCCAGAAATATGCAATTTTTAGAATATCCAGCTGGAAAAGGTCGCTGAGGAGGTATAGATGAATGTCAAAAATGAAGAGTTTCCTTGAAAACCCATCACAGACCCAGTCCATGAGATGCACTGTGAGATGGGTCAAAGGCCCCAGGGAATGACCAGGCTCTGAATTCCTGACCAGAGTCTGCCTGCCTGTGTCAGAAGCGACCAAAAAAGATAATCACAACACTTGCTAATCAAAAGATCTTGTATGCTTTTAAAAAATTTTTCCCTTTCTTTTGAAACATAAGAGAAAGGGAAAGAGGAAAGAAAAAGAAGAGGAATGATAGAACAGGCCACTCCTAGTTGTCAGCTAAAATGTCATTGGTAGAAGTGGAAGGGGAAGACTGAGTGTTAATTAGACATGAGATTAAGAAGTCAAGTATGTTGAAAAAAAAAAATTTTTTTTTAACTGCAAGAGAGTGGCTGAGAAGTCTTAGGGTCAATAGGGTAGACTGTTTTTCAAGCATAGTTGAAGACAGTGATGTAGAAAAAAATTAAAACATTTAATTTTTGAATTTGGTTGTACAGATTTTTCAAATATTGCATTATTGAGGATTGTAAAAAACATTTGGGGGGCTCTTTATTCCTTCCTGAGAATCGAAGCTTCCATCTGGCATCCTTTTGCTTAAATCTGAAAAACTTTCTTTAGAATTTCATGTAGTGCAAATCTTTTGGCAACAAATTCTTGTAGTTTTCTTTTATATGCAAGTGTCTTTATTCTTCAGAGGTGTTCTCACCCGAGATGGCATTTCCACTAATTTCAGGACTCCATTTTCTTGAAGATAAATCCGCGATCATTTGACTCATTGCTTCCTTTCACGTGATGTTTTTCCCTCTGGAATCTATTAAGACTTTAGTGTTTAGCACTTGACTGAGATTGTCTAGGTACTGTTTTCTTTGTATTTATCCTACTTGGGCTTTGCTGAATTCCTTGAATGTTTAAATTTATGTCTTTCAACATACCAATATCAATAATACCAATACCCTTTCCTATCAAGTATTGCCCAGTATTGAGTTTTAAATATTTATTCTTTGGACTACTATTAAAAATATCTGCGAGAGAACTGGACTAATAAAAGTTATCTGGCCACTTCCAAAAGGATACTTTATTAATTTTTACATCCTGTAAATATTGTAATATAATGCCAAAGAACAAATATTTAAAATTCAATACTTGACAATGCTGTATAAGGAAGTATACTGGTAATACCTAATAAAGATTATTTCAAAGCTTTCCTTTCAAAATAATGATAATTATAGAAATAATCACTTATTCAGTTCAGTTGCTCAGTCGTGTCTGACTCTTTGTGACCCCATGGAGCATGCCAGGCTTCCCTGCCCATCACCAACTCCCCGAGCCTACTCAAACTCATGTCCATCACATCAGTGATGCCATCCAACCATCTCACCCTCTGTCATCCCCTTCTCCTCCCGCCTTCAATCTTTCCCAGCATCAGGGCCTTGTCAAATAAATCAGTTCTTCACATGAGGTGGCCAAAGTACTGGAGCTTCTGCTTCAGCATCAGTCCCCCAGTGAACATTCAGGACTGATTCCTTTAGGATTGACAGGTTGGATCTCCTTGCAGTCCAAGGGACTCTCAAGAGCCTAATTATTATAGAAATAATAATAATCATAAAAATAATAATAGCAGTTAATTTCCACTGTATACTTTGTCAGGTACTTTGGCCACCTCATGCGAAGAGTTGACTTATTGGACAAGACTTTGATGCTGGGAGGGATTGGGGGCAGGAGAAGAAGGGAACGACAGAGGATGAGATGGCTGGATAGCATCACTGACTTGATGGCCGCGAGTCTGAACTCCGGGAGTTGGTGATGGACAGGGAGGCCTCGCGTGCTGTGATTCACGGAGTCGCAAAGAGTCGGACACGACTGAGTGACTGAATTGAACTGAACTGATGCTAAATACTTTGTATGTATCAATTTACTGAATACATAAAAATATCACAAACAAGCATATACTATTATTGACTCAGTTTAAGAGATGAGTCCAGACCCAAGATCATCAGGTATTTAAGGAGAAATTCACACTCAGGTGGTTTATATTAACAAGATGTATATTTAACCAATAGTTTTCATTGCCCTGATATTTTCCCAGCAAATAATTAAACATTTAATCTCAGTCAAAAGAATTTTAACTCATATTGTTTTCAGCATAATTTGACAGTTTTTAAAGATTTCCCCCCTCAACTTCACTGAGGTGGGGAAACAGAGGCTGTCTGCCTGTGTATATTTTCTGATTGGTGGGATAAATGGCTTGTCAAGAGTTAAATGAATATTAGAACGTTCTTACTTTAAAGATCACCTTCATCATCAGATCTTACTTTATATGAACACTAATTCACTACTATATTCCCTTAAGCCAAAAGAATTGTTTAAACCTCCACAGATATTGTTGTAAAAGAGCTGTTACAGACAGTGTGCTCCTAGGGTGGGGAGACAGTGACTGTGATTTTGAATGGTGATGTTGTTTTGGCAACTAATTTTGAAACATGTTTGGTGGTGGTAAGGAAACAAGCTAGCAGAACTCTACAGAAACAGAAACACCATCTTGTGAGCTATGTTTCACAAATAAGAAATTCAGTTTAGAGGACAACATAAGTATAAGGACTCTGATCTTCCTCATACTCAATCTTTTTTCAACCTGAGACTTATGGCAAAATAGTTTTTTGAGAAAATGCCTTTATCATGAAGAATATAGAAAATACAAGTTATGTATAAACCCTCATTTCTCGAAGATTAATAGCCACTGGTGAAAGGTGAATATATACTTTCAATAACAACAAAAATGTAGCCCATTTTGCTCTACTCCAAAATACTTTGAGATTTATATTTGTAGCAACTTGGGAAAGGGCTTATTTTAGTATCATAGAACAAGAAAGAAACTTGACCATCATGATATTTAATTTTAGAGATGAGTAAATCTTGGTCAAAGTCTTATTAAGCATTAATTAATCTACTCAACAAACATTGGCTAAGCTTCAACTATGTGTTGAACACATATAATCATACATGTCAGACTGTGAAATTCATGAACAAAGCAAACAATTGATTCATAGAATAACACAGAGATAGGCTAAGAATTCAGATCTGCAACTTCTGCATCACAGACAGATTCTTTTTTAATGCTGAGCCACTGGGGATGTCCTGTAGGTGTCTAGTCCAGCACTTTATCCAGAATAAAAGTGGCTAAGGACTTTCCAGGTGACTCTAGTGGTAAAGAACCTTCCTCCCAATGCAGGAGACATAAAAGACTCAGATTTGGTCTCTGGGCCAGGAAGTTCCCCTGGAAGAGGGCATGGGCAACCCACTCCAGTATTCTTGCCTGGAGAATCCTACAGACAGAGGAGCCTGGTGGGCTATGGTCCATAGGGTCACAAAGAGTCAGACATGACTGAAGCAACTTGGCCTGCTTGCAAGTTGAACAAATGGGTATCAAGAACTTTCCACAGAAAGATAGGTAGGACTTGATTTTCTTTTACTACCTGAATTAAGCATTGGTATTACCTTTTCAAAGTAGCAGAGAAAAAGACAACCATTTGGCTTTTAGTAAATATTTCTAGGGTTTCAAATATCCTTGGTTCAGTAAAAGCAGTTACTTCTTACCGTAAAATCATGTCTTATCATTTCCATTAATTCTGAAGGCTTGCATTATTAGGCTCCAGAAAACAGTTTAAGATGCTAGTCATTGTTTTTTAAATGTTAGATAAATGGCATATGCTCTATATATTCTACAGAATAAGAAATAACATTTTTCCACAGAGCAAATGAAAGGTATTATTTAAATTAAATGATCAAACCACAAAGGACAATAGAATTAACTTTGCACAGTGTATTTCCAATACCATTTGAAAGCTAATGCAAGTTCAAAGGAACAACTTGAACTTGAAAATGTTCCCAAATACTCCATTTCCCAAATATATACACAAAGTTATTGAAATCAAAATAATTATGAATGCTGAAACTTTTTAACTGTAAGGATATTGATTCTTTAATAATAAGCAATTAATAATAGGATATGTCTTAGTAATATTTGCTCAATAGAACCAAAGATTATTTCATTATTCTGCTACAGTTTTATGGCTATGAGCAAGTAAGAAAATCATCATTTTTCTCAAAGTTGATGGACTGATGAGACTCACATGGAGTTTTACCACGGAAAGAAGCTTCAGAAAGTCACACTGTACTCGCCATTCTCTAAAGTCATGAATATGAAATTTATTTCATTGAATCAGTAACAACCCATATTTATTTATCTCTATCTGAAAAATATAGTGTAACATGCTGTGGAGGGTAAATTGATGACTCAAATATAAATATTTCCTTCAAGATACTTAGAGATTAATAGTAAAGATAGAAAATATATGTAACTTAAAATACCAGTATACTGGGTGCCCCATTACTATGTAAATAGCAACAAATCACTGGAACAACTATGTTAGAATTCTGCCAGGAGCTATCAGTTACTGAGTACAGAACTGACTTCCTAATTGCTGCTAAGGGAAGAGAAAGTTTTTTAGGGAAGAGGAAATGGTTACCTCTTTTTTTTTTTAAGAAATTTTCGTAGGGGAATAAAATTGAGAGTGAATGTAATAAAACTTACTTGACAGCAGTACATGAGGGTAAGAAAGAGGGTGTCTCTTGAGAATAAACTATGGTCAACTTGATGTAAGTGGTCTGAGGTAAGCCACCAATGGTGTTTATTAAAACCCAGCATGTGGTAATGGAGAGGACTCTCTTCAGTGAGGGTTTCATGCTATGCTCAAGAACTATTCTGAGCTCTTGGTTAGGAATTGTCAAGAAGGATTTCTTCTCTAGTTACCAAGTATTCTTGATTTGATTGAGTGTTCTGTCTTCGTAATGATTCTTCTCTATTTGGTGAAGGTATGCATGTTATTGAGGCAAGAACAGGGCACAAATTCTTGATTAAGCAAGAATCCCAGAATACCTCCAAAGCAAGCCTGATATGGGTTGCTCTCCATTAGCAGATTACTTGAGTTTGAGAAAGACCATCATCTTCACTGCCCTAAAGAAAAAACAAAAACACACATACTCGTGCATTCTGGAACTGACCAAATAATGATGCAATAAAAACTATTGATACTATGTATAAAATAGATGGAAGGACTGATGCTGATGCTAAAGCTCCAATACTTGAGAAGAAGTATGAATTTTTCCGCTTAATTATTGTTTCAGTTTTTGTTTTTTTTTTTTTGTGTGTTTCGTAGAGAAATTTTTTCTTGTTCTTTCTTAAAATGGAAGGTTTGTTCCTGCCTCTCATTTGTTTTAAAGCTCTTGACATGGTGAGTCTTTCTTTTGTATTTTCCTAGGAGAAGTGATGAAACCTTTCTGAATGTCTCTGTTAACGTCTAGTAGCAGTAAGGTCCCCGAAGCTATGGGCATTTGTTGGGTATTACTGTTAACCAATACATTCTGTATCATACCATATCAGAGGCTAGTTTTTCTGGTTTTTATAAAATACGTCCTAATCAGATTCACCGTGGTCTCGCTAAATTAAAATCATGCATTTCCATGACCATCACTCCATAATTGAAATTCTCACCAAAAAAAGGGCAGCTGCAGCTTTTATGCACATAACTCTTCAAAGTCAGTTGAAGGGCAGTCACTTTTCTCTGGGAATGTTTCGCTGTGATTCTCGCAGCAATAGTAAATGTGGCATAGACGTAAGGAGACTCGCAGCTGGGCGCATTCCAATGCAGGGAAGACCTGGGTTTTAGATGAGATCCCTGATGTTGGGAAAGATCTCCTGGAGAAGGGCAAAATGGGTAAAAAAATTGCAGTAATTGCTGAAGTTCATGGATACGAGGAGCCTAGTGAGAGAGAACTATAAGTCAGGGGTAGCAAAGAGGTTGGGACAATGACTGAGTGACTTTTCACTGCCACGGTCAGCTTACCTCACTCAAAGTGCTTATACGAACTAAAATAACAGTAATGGAAGATGAAATCCCTGATCTGTTTTTGATTTAATCGCAAAGGGCTGTCGAGACTTTGATGACTGAGGTGAGTGACCTAGAGGCAGTTAGCAGTAGAAAGATCACACAATGTGAAATTTCATGGTCTTCTTTTCTTAAAAAAAAAAAAGAAAAAAAAGAGTATAAGTTGCTTTAGGGCAATGTTGTGTTAGTTTTCCACTGTAACAGAAAAGTCCATCAGCTATATAACCTCATCCTGGTCACTTTTTTTGATTTCCTTCCCATTTAGGGTCACTCACAAGGGCCCCCGCGCCCGCACTGAGTAGAGATCCATGCATCTGTAAAAATAAGATTCTCATTAGTTGTTTATCTATTTTGTTTATGTGTTCAATCACTTAAGTCATGTGTCTGACTGCTTTGTGAACCCACCAGTGCTAGCAGATGGCCAGGCTTCCGTTGGTCTTGTCACTATCTCACACACAGTTACTCAAAATTCATGGTCCTATTTGAGGTCAGTGATGCCATCACACAGTTGACATCTTATCCTCTGCTGGCCACTGCCCTGCGGATGTCTTTTGTCCGCCTTCCGTCTTTCCTCAGCTCACAGGTCTTTCTCCGATTGAGTTGGCTC
>NW_017216504.1:0-13149 GCF_001704415.2 Capra hircus
TGTAGTGCAGCAAGGGTGTGAAGGACCCTTTGGAAGTTCCAGTTAGGTGTGATTAGCCTCGAGACGCCTCAGCGCAAAATGGGCCTCATCTCGCCTGGAGGGGAGAACCTCCTGGATTTTCTCGAGTTGCGGCAGGTGCTCTTGACTTACGACGGGGACCTCAGGGACCCGCTCTGGTGGCCTCAGGAAAGGCCAGTCCCATGCGAGTTGCTCGGGGGCCTCTCGGGATTCCTCTCCCTTCGATGCGGGCCTAAGACCTTGTGTGGAGTCGGTGCGGAACCTGAGGATTCCTCTCCAGTGCTGACATGGATCTTGGGTACTTCTGGAGTCTCCCAGGGGAGTCAGTCCTCGTCTCGAGTGGGGGCATGCACGTTCGCTTTCCTCCGAGCTGTAGCAGCAGTGTCACGCTTCCCTTCGCTGGATCAAGGGATCTGTGGCTTTCCCTCGGCTTTCCACGAGGCTTTCCCACAGGGCTGTCCACGTGCCACCGTGGTGTGAGTCGATCCTCGGCTTGAAAGTCGAGGCAGTGCAGGGAAAACAGGTTTCCCTGGAATGGACTGAGACATCTGGGGGACTCTGGGAATGGTGGCACGACCCTGGAGTTCCTCTCGCCTTTCCTGTGGAGAGCGCCTCCTCTTGAGATGCGAGGAACGCCAGGAATTCTTTCCTGACACGCAGGGAAAGGATCCCTCCTCTCGAACTAGGAGCGGAAATGTGGGCTCCTCTGGATGTGGGCGGGACTCTCGTGCTTCCTCTCAAGTGGAGACGGGTTATGTCGGGGAACTTATTGAGTTGCAGCAAGGGTGTGAAGGACCCATTGGACAGTTCCAGATGTTAGATGTGATTAGGCTCGAGACGCCTCTGCAGAATGGGCCTCATCTCGCCTGGAGAGGAGAACCTTCTGGATTTTCTCGAGTTGCGGCAGGAGCTCTCGAACTTACGACGGGGACCTCAGGGACCCGCTCTGGTGGCGTGAGGAAAGACCAGTCCCCCATGTGAGTTGATCGGGGGCCTCTCCGGGAATTCCTCTCCCGTCGATGCTGGGGCCTAAGACCTAGTGTGGATTCAGGGCCGGAACCTGGGGATTCCTCTCCAGTGCTGACATGGAACTTGGGGTACTTCTGGAGTCTCCCCAGGGGAGTCAGTATTCGTTTCGAGTGGGGGCATGCACGTGCGCTATCCTCCCGAACTGTAGCAAGCCAGTGTTGCGCTTCCCTTCGCGTGGATCAAGGGATCTGTGGCTTTCCCTCGAGGCTTTCCCAAGAGGCTTTCCCACGAGGCTTTCCCACAGGGCTGTCCCTCTTGCCACCGTGGTGTGAGTCGATCCTCAGCTTGAAAGTCGAGGCTGTGCAGGGAAAACACGTTTCCCTGGAATGGACTGAGACATCTGGGGACTCTGGGAATGGTGGCACGACCCTGGAGTTCCTCTCGCCCTTTCCTGCGGAGAGCGCCTCTTCTTGGGATGCCGACGGGAATACCGGGAATTTTTCCCTACCACGCAGGGACAGGATCCCTCCTCTCGAGCTATGAGGCGGAAACGGGGCACCTCTGGATATGGCGGAACTATGGTGCTTCCTCTCGAGTGGAGTCGGGTATGTCGGTGAACTTCTTGAGTTGCAGCAAGGGTGTGAAGGACCCTTTGGAAGTTCCAGAGGTTAGGTGTGATTAGCCTCGAGACGCCTTAGCGGAAATGGGCCTCATCTCGCCTGCAGGGGAGAACCTCCTGGATTTTCTCGAGTTGCGGCAGGTGCTCTCGACTTACGACGGGGACCTCAGGGACCCGCTCTCGTGGCCTCAGTAAAGGCAAGTCCCCATGCGAGTTGCACGGGGGCCACTCGGGATTCCTCTCCCGTCGATGCCGGGGACTAAGACCTTGTGTGGAGTCGGGTGCCGGAACCTGAGGTTTCCTCTCCAGTGCTGATATGGATCTTGGGGTACGTCTGGAGTCTCCCAAGGGGAGTCAGTCCTCGTCTCTAGTGGGGGCCTGCACGTGCGCTTTCCTCTCGAGCTGTAGCAGCAGTGTCACTCTTCCCTTCGCATATACCAAGGGATCTGTGGCTTTCCCTCGAGGCTTTCCCACGAGGCGTTCCCACGAGGCTTTCCCACAGGGCTATCCCACGTGCCACCGTCGTGTGAGTCGATCCTCGGCTTGAAAGTCGAGGCAGTGCAGGGAAAACAGGTTTCCCTGGAATGGACTGAGACATCTGGGGGACTCTGAGAATGGTGGCACGACCCTGGAGGTCCTCTTGCCTTTCCTGTGGAGAGCGCCTCCTCTTGAGATGCGAAGGGAACGCCGGGAATTCTTTCCCGACCACGCAGGGACAGGATCATTTCTCTCGAGCAAGAGTAGGAAACGGGGCTCCTCTGGATGTGGGCAGAACTCTCGTGCTTCCTCTCGAGTGGAGACGGGTATGTCAGGGAACTTCTTGAGTTGCAGGAATGGTGTGAAGGACCCTTTGGAAGTTCCAGATGTTAGGTGTGATTAGACTCTAGACGCCTGAGCGGAAATGGGCCTCATCTCGCCTGGAGGGGAGAACCTCCTGGATTTTCTCGAATTGCGGCAGGTGCTCTCGACTTACGTCGGGGACCTGAGGGACCCGCTCTGGTGGACTCAGGAAAGGCCAATCCCCATGAGAGTTGTTCGGGGGCCTATCAGGATTCCTCTCCCCTCGATGCAGGGGCATAAGATCTTAGGTGGAGTCGGTGCCTGAACCTGAGCATTCCTCTCCAGTGCTGAGATGGATCTTGGGGTAGTTCTGGAGTCACCCAGGGGAGTCAGTCCTCGTCTAGAGTGGGGGCATGCACGTGCGCTTTCCTTCTGAGCTGTAGCAACAGTGTCGCGCTTCCCTTCGCGTGGATCAAGGGATCTGTGGCGTTCCCTCGAGGCTTTCCCTAGAGGCTTTCCCACGAGGCTTTCCCACAGGGCTGTCCCACGTGCCACCGTTGTGTGAGTTGATCCTCGGCTTGAAAGTCAGGGCAGTGCAGGGAAAACAGGTTTCCCTGGAATGGACTGAGACATCTGGGGGACTCTGGGAATGGTGGCAGGACCCTGGAGTTCTTCTTGCCTTTCCTGTGGAGATCGCCTCCTCTTGAGATGCGACGGGAACGCCGGGAATTCTTTCCAAACCACGCAGGGAAAGGATCCCTCCTCTCGAGCTAGGAGGCGGAATCGGGGCTCCTCTGGATATGGGCGGGACTCTCGTGCTTCCTCTCGAGCGGAGACGGGTATATCGGGGAACTTCTTGAGTTGCAGCAAGGGTGTGAAGGACCCTTTGGAAGTTCCAGAGGTTAGGTGTGATTAGGCTCGAGACACCTCCGGGGAAATGGGCGCCATCTCGCCTGGAGGGGAGAACCTCCTGGATTTTCTCGAGTTGCGGCAGGTGCTCTCGACTTACAACCGGGACCTCAGGGACCCGCTCTGGTGGCCTCAGGAAAGGCCAGGCCCCATGCGAGTTGCTCGGGGGCCTCTCGGGATTCCTCTCCTGTCGATGCTGTGGACTAAGACCTTGAGTGGAGTCGGTCCTGAAACCTGAGGATTCCTCTCCAGTGCTGACATGGATCTTGGGGTACTTCTGGAGTCTCCCCAGGGGAGTCAGTTCTCGTCTTGAATGGGGGCATGCACGTGCGCTTTCCTCCCGTGCTGTAGGAGCAGTGTCACGCTTCCCTTCGCGTGGATCAAGGGATCTGTGGCTTTCCCTCGAGGCTTTCCCACGAGGCTTTTCAGGAGGCTTTCCCACAGGGCTATCCCACGTGCCACCGTGGTGTGAGTGGATCCTCGGCTTGAAAGTCGAGGCAGTGCAGAGAAAACAGGTTTCCCTGGAATGGACTGAGACAACTGGGGGACTCTGGGAATGGTGGCACGACCCTGGAGTTCCTCTCGTCTTTCCTGTGGAGAGGGCCCCCTGTTGAGATGCGACGGGAACGCCGGGAATTCTTTCCCGAACACGAAGGGAAAGCATCCCTCCTCTCGAGCTAGGAGGCGAAAACGCGGCTCCTCGCGATGTGGGCGGGACTCGCGTGCTTCCTCTCGAGTGGAGACGGGTATGCAGGGGAACTTCTTGGGTTACAGCAAAGGTGTGAAGGACCCTTTGGATGTTCCAGAGGTTAGCTCTGATTAGCCTCGAGACGCCTCAGCACGAATGGGCCTCATCTCGCCTGCAGGGGAGAACCTCCTGGATTTTCTCTCGTTGCGGCATGTGCTCTTGACTTACGACGTGGACCTCATGGACTCGCTCTGGTGGCCCCAGGAAAGGCCAGTCCCCATGCGAGTTGCTCGGGGGCATCTCGGGATTCCTCTCCTGTCGATGCTGTGGACTAAGAGCTTGTGTGGATTCGGTGCCGGAACCTGAGGATTACTCTCCAGTGCTGACATGGAACTTGGGGTACTTCTGGAGTCTCCCCAGGGGAGTCAGTCCTCGTCTCGAGTGGTGGGCATGCACGTGCTCTTTCCTCCCGAGCTGTAACAGCAGTGTCACGCTTTCCTTCGTCGTGGATCAAGGGTTCTGTGGCTTTCCCACGAGGCTTTCCCACAAGGCTTTCCCACGAGGCTTTCCCACAAGTCTTTCCCACGAGTCCAGGGTCGTGACACCATTCCCAGAGTCCCCCAGATGTCTCAGTCCATTCCAGGGAAACCTGTTTTCCCTGCACTGCCTCGACTTTCAAGCCCAGGGTCGACTTTCACCACGGTGGCACGTGGGACAGCCCTGTGGGAAAGCCTCGTGGGAAAGTCTCATGGGAAAGCCTCGAGGGAAAGCCACAGATCCCTTGAACCAGGCGAAGGGAAGAGTGACACTGCTGCTACAGCTCGGGAGGAAAGCACACGTGCATGCCCCCACTCGAGACGAGGACTGACTCCCGTGGGTAGACTCCAGAAGTACCCCAAGATCCATATCAGCACTGGAGAGGAATCCTCTGGTTCTGGCACCGACTCCAAACAAGGTCTTAGGACCCGGCATCGACGGGAGAGGAATCCTGAGAGGCCACCGTGCAACTCGCATGGGTACTGGCATTTCCTCAGGCCAACAGAGTGGTTCCCTGAGGTCCCCGTCATAGGTCGAGAGCACCTGCCGCAGCTTGAGAAAATCCAGGTGGTTGTCCCTTCCAGGAGAGATGGGCCGATTTCCGCTGGGGCGTCTCGAGGCTAATCACACTTAAGCTCTGGAATTTCCAAAGAGTCCTTCACACCCTTGCTGCAACTCAAGAAGTTCCCCCACATACCCGTCTCCACTCGAGAGGAGGCACGAGAGTCCCGCCCACATCCAGAGGAGCCCCGTTTCCGTCTCATAGCTCGAGAGGAGGGATCCTTTCCCAGCGTGATAGCGAAAGAATTCTCGGGAGTCACTCTCCACAGGAAAGGCGAGAGGAACTCCCTGTCATGCCACCATTCCCAGAGTCCCCCAGATGTCTCAGTCAATTCCAGGAAATCCTGTTTTCCCTGCACTGCCTCGACTTTCAAGCCGAGGATCAACTCACACCATGGTGGTACTTGGGACAGCCCTGTGGGAAAGCCTCGAGGGATAGCCTCGTGGGAAAGCCTCGTGGGAAAGCCTCCTGGGAAAGCCTCAATGGAAAGCCACAGATCCCTTGATCCACGCGAAGGGAAGTGGCACAACAGCTGCCATAGCTAGGGAGGAAAGCGCACGTGCATACCCCTCTCGAGACGAGGACTGACTCCCCTGGGGTGACTCCAGAAGTACCCCAAGATCCATGTCAGCACTGGAGAGGAATCCTCAGGTTCCGGAACCGACTTCACACTAGGTCTTAAGGCCCCGGCATCGACGGGAGAGGAATCCCGAGAGGCCCCCGAGCAACTCGCATGTGGACTGGCCTTTCCTGAGGCCACCAGAGCGGGTCCCTGAGGTCCCCGACGTAAGCCGAGAGCACCTGCCGCAACTCGAGAAAATCCAGGAGGTTCTACCCTCCAGGCTAGATGAGGCCCGTTTCCGCTGAGGCGTCTCGAGACTAATCACACCTAACCTCTGGAACTTCCAACGGGTCCTTCACACCCTTGCTGCAACTCAAGAAGTTCCCCGACATACCCGTCTCCACTCGAGAGGAAGCACGAGAGTCCCGCCCACATCCAGAGGAGCACCGTTTCCGCCTCCTAGCTCGAGAGGAGGGATCCTTTCCCTGCGTGGTCGGGAAAGAATTTCCAGCGTTCCCGTCGCATTTCAAGCGGACGCGCAATCCAAGGGAAAGGTGAGAGGAACTCCAGGGTCGTGCCACCATTCCCAGAGTCCCCCAGATGTCTCAGTCCGTTCCAGGGAAACCTGTTTTCCCTGCACTGCCTCGACTTTCAAGCCGAGGATCGACTCACACCCCCGTGGCACGTGGGACAGCTCTGCGGGACAGCCCTGTGGGAAAGCCTCGTGGGAAAGCCTCGAGGGAAAGCCACAGATCCCTTGACCCACGCGAAGGGAAGCGCGACACTGCTGCTACAGCTCGGAAGGAAACAGCACGTTCGTGCCCCCACTGGAGACGAGGACCGACTCCATTGAGGAAACTCCAGAAGTACCCCAATATTCATGTCGGCACTGGAGAGGGAATCCTCAGGTTCCGGCACCGAGTACACACAAGGTCTTAGGCCCCGGCATCGACGGGAGAGGAATCCTGAGAGGCCCCCGAGCAACTCGAATGGGGACTGGCCTTTCCTGAGGCCACCAGAGCGGGTCCCTGAGGTCCCCGTCGTAAGTCGAGAGCACCTGCCGCAACTCGAGAAAATCCAGGAGGTTCTCCCCTCCAGGCGAGATGAGGCCCATTTCCGCTGAGGTGTCTCGAGGCTATTCACACCTAACCTCTGGAACTTCCAAAGGGTCCTTCACACCCTTGCTGCAACTCAAGAAGTTCCCCGACATACCCGTCTCCACTCGAGAGGAAGCACGTGAGTTCTGCCCACATCCAGGAGGAGCCCCGTGTCCGCCTCCTATCTCGAGAGGAGGGATCCTTTCCCTGCTTGATCAGGAAAGAATTCCCGGCGTTCCCGTCGCATCTTAAGAGGAAGCGCTCTCCACAGGAAAGGCGAGAGGAACTCCAGGGTCGTGCCACCATTCCCAGAGTCCCGACAGATATCTCAGTCCATTCCAGGGAATCCTGTTTTCCCTGCACTGCCTCGACTTTCAAGCCGAGGATCGACTCACACCAAGGTGGCACCGTGGGACAGCCCTGTGGGAAAGCCTCATGGGAAAGCCTCGTGGGAAAGCCTCGAGTGAAAGCCACAGATCCCTTGATCCAAGCGAAGGGAAGCGTGACACTGCTGCTACAGCTCGAGAGGAAAGCGCACGTGCAGGCCCCCACTCGAGACGAGGACTGACTCCCCTGGGGAGACTCAGAAGTACCCCAAGATCTATGTCAGCACTGGAGAGGAATTCTCAGGTCCCGGCACCGATGCCACACAAGGTCTTAAGCCAGCGTGACACTGCTGCTACAGCTCGAGAGGAAAGCACACGTGCAGGCCCCAAATCGAGACGAGGACTGACTCCCCTGGGGAGACTCAGAAGTACTCCAAGTTCCATGTCAGCACTGGAGAGGAATCCTCAGTTTCCAGCACCGACTCCACACAAGTGTTTTAGGCCCCGACTTCGATGGGAGAGGAATCCCAAGAGGCCCCCGAGCAACTCGAATGGGTACTGGCCTTTCCTGAGGCCACCAGAGCGGGTCCCTGAGGTCCCCGTCGTAAATCGAGAGCACCTGCCGCAACTCGAGAAAATCCAGGAGGTTCTCCCCTCCAGGCGAGATGAGGCCCATTTCAGCTGAGGCGTCTCGAGGCTATTCACACCTAACCTCTGGAACTTCCAAAGGGTCCTTCACACCCTTGCTGCAACTCAAGAAGTTCCAGGACATACCCGTCTCCACTCGAGAGGAAGCACGAGAGTCCCGCCCACATCCAGAGGAGCCCTGTTTCTGCCTGCTAGATCGATGGAGGGATCCTTTACCTGCGTGCTCGGGAAAAAATTCCCTGCGTTTCCCTCGCATCTCAAGAGGAGGCGCTCTCCACAGGAAAGGTGAGAGGAACTCCAGCGTCGTGCCACCATTCCCAGAGTCCCCCAGATGTCTCAGTCCATTCCAGGGAACCTGTTTTCCCTGCACTGCCTCCACTTTCAAGCCGAGGATCGACTCACACCACGGTGGCACGTGGGACAGCCCTGTGGGAAAGCCTCGTGGGAAAGCCTCGAGGGAAAGCCACAGATCCCTTGATTCACGCGAAGGGAAGCGTGACACTGCTGCTACAGCTCGGGAGGAAAGCGCACGTGCATGCCCCAACTCGAGACGAGGACTGATTCCCCTGGGGAGACTCCAGAAGTACCCCAAGATCCATGTCAGCACTGGAAAGAAATCCTCAGGTTCCGGTAACGACTCCACACAAGGTCTTAGGCCCCGGCATTGACGGGAGAGGAATCCCGAGAGGCCCCGAGCAAATCGCATGGGGACTGGCCTTTCCTGAGGCCACCAGAGCGGGTCCCTGAGGTCCCCGTCGTAAGTCGAGAACACCTGCCGCAGCTCGAGAAAATCCAGGAGGTTCTCCCCTCCAGGCGAGATGAGGCCCATTTCCGCTGAGGCGTCTCGTGGCTAATCACATCTAACATCTGGAACTTCCAAAGGGTCCTTCACACCCTTGCTGCAACTCAAGAAGTTCCCCGACATACCCGTCTCCACTCGAGAGGAAGCACGAGAGTTCTGCCCACATCCAGAGGAGCCCCGTGTCCGCCTCCTATCTCGAGAGGAGGGATCCTTTCCCTGCTTGATCAGGAAAGAATTCCCGGCGTTCCCGTCGCATCTCAAGAGGAGGCCCACTCCACAGGAAAGGCGAGAAGAACTCCAGGGTCGTGCCACCATTCCCAGAGTCCCCCAGATATCTCAGTCCATTCCAGGGAAACCTTTTGTTCCCTGCACTGCCTCGACTTTCAAGCCGAGGATTGACTCACACCAAGGTGGAACGTAGGACAGCCCTGCAGGAAGGCCTCGTGGGAAAGCCTCGTGGGAAAGCCTCGAGGGAAAGCCACAGATCCCTTGATCCAAGCGAAGGGAAGCGTGACAGTGCTGCTAAAGCTCGAGAGGAAAGCGCACGTGCAGGCCCCCACTCGAGACGAGGACTGACTCCCCTGGGGAGACTCAGAAGTACCCCAAGTTCTATGTCAGCACTGGAGAGGAATCCTCAGGTTCCGGAACAGACTCCACACAAGGTCTTACGCCGCTGGCATCGACGGGAGAGGAATCCCGAGAGGCCCCCAAGCAACTCGCATGGGGACTGGCCTTTCCTGAGGCCACCAGAGCGGGTCCCTGAGGTCCCCGTCGTAAGTCGAGAGCACCTGCCGCAACTCGAGAAAATCCAGGAGGTTCTCCCATTCAGGCGAGATGAGGCCCATTTCCGCTGAGGCGTCTCGAGGCTAATCACATTTAACATGTGGAAATTCCAAAGGGTCCTTCACACCCTTGCTGCAACTCAAGAAGTTCCCCGACATACCTGTCTCCACTCGAAAGGAAGCACGAGAATCCAGCCCACATCCAGAGGAGCCACGTTTTCGCCTCCTAGCTCGAGTGGAGGGATCCTTTCCCTGCGTGGTGGGGAAAGAATTCACAGCGTTCCCGTCGCATCACAAGAGGAGGCGCTCTCCACAGGAAAGGCGAGAGGAACTCCAGGGTCGTGCCACCATTCCCATAGACCCCAGATGTCTCAGTCCATTCCAGGGAAACCTGTTTTCCCTGCACTGCCTCGACTTTCAAGCCGAGGATCGAGTCACACCACGGTGGCACGTGGGATAGCCCTGTGGGAAAGCCTAGTGGGAAAGCCTCGTAGGAAAGCCTCGAGGGAAAGCCACAGATCCCTTGATCCCCGGGAAGGGAAGGGCGACACTTCTGCTACAGCTCGGAAGGAAAGCGAACGTGCATGCCACCACTCTAGACGAAGACTGACTCCCCTGGGGAGACTCCAGAAGTACCCCAAGATCCATGTCAGCACTGGAGAGGAAAGCTCAGGTTCGGGCACTGACTCCACACAAGATCTTAGGCCCCAACATCGACGGGAGATGAAACCCGAGAGGCCCCCGAGTAACTCGCATGGGGACTGACCTTTCTTGAGGCCACCATAGCGGGTCCCTGTGGTCCCCGTCGTAAATCGAGAGCACATGCAGCAACTCGAGAAAATCCAGGAGGTTCTCCCCTCCAGGCGAGATGAGGCCCATTTGCGCTGAGGCGTCTCGAGGCTAATCACACCTAACATCTGTAAATTCCAAAGGGTCCTTCACACCCTTGCTGCAACTCAAGAAGTTACCCGACATACCCGTCTCCACTCGAGAGGAAGCTCGAGAATCCCGCCCACATCCAGAGGAGCCCCGTTTCTGCCTCTTAGCTCGAGAGGAGGGATCCTTTCACCTGCGTGGTGGGGAAAGAATTCCCCGCGTTCCCGTCGCATCTCAAGAAGAGGCGCTCTCCACAGGAAAGGCGAGAGGAACTCCAGGGTCGTGCCACCATTCCCAGAGACCCCCAGATTCTCAGTCCATTCCAGGGAAACCTGTTTTCCCTGCCACTGCCTCGACTTTCAAGCCGAAGATCGACTCACACCACGGTGGCACTTGGAACAGCTCTGTGGGAAAGCCTCGTGGGAAGGCCTCGTGGGAAAGCCTCGAGGGAAAGCCACAGATCCCTTGATCCACGCGAAGGGAAGCGTGACACTGCTGCTACAGCTCGGAGAGGAAAGCGCACGTGCAGGCCCCCACTTGAGACGAGGACTGACTCCCCTGGGGAGACTCCAGAAGTACCCCAAGATCCATGTCAGCACTGGAGAGGAACACTCAGGTTCCGGCACCGATGCCAAACAAGGTCTTAAGCCAGCGTGACACTGCTGCTACAGCTCGAGAGGAAAGCTACCTGCAGGCCCCCACTTGAGACGAGGACTGACTCCCCTGGAACTCAGAATACCCAAAATCCATGTCAGCACTGGAGATGAATCCTCAGGTCCGGCACGGACTCCAAACAAGGTCTTAGGCCCAGACTCGACGGGAGAGGAATCCCGAGAGGCCCCCGAGCAACTCGCATGGGGACTGGCCTTTCCTGAGGCCACCAGAGCGGGTCCCTGAGGTCCCCGTCGTAAGTCGAGAGCACCTGCCGCAACTCGAGAAAATCCAGGAGGTTCTCCCCTCCAGGCGAGATGAGGCCCATTTCCGCTGAGGCGTCTCGAGGCTATTCACACCTAACCTCTGGGAATTCCAAAGGTCCTTCACACCCTTGCTGCAACTCAAGAAGTTCCCCGACTTACCCGTCTCCACTCGAGAGGAAGCGCGAGACTCCTGCCCACATCCAGAGGAGCCCCGTTTCCGCCTGCCTAGCATCGATGGAGGGATCCTTTCCCTGCGTGCTCCAGGAAAAAATTCCCCGCGTTTCCGTCGCATCTCAAGAGGAGGCGCTCTCCACAGGAAAGGTGAGAGGAACTCCAGCGTCGTGCCACCATTCCCAGAGTCCCGCCAGATTTCTCAGTCCATTCCAGGGAACCTGTTTTCCCTGCACTGCCTCCGACTTTCAAGCCGAGGTGGACTCACACCACGGTGGCACGTGGGACAGCCCTGTGGGAAAGCCTCCTGGGAAAGCCTCGTGGGAAAGCCTCGATGGAAAGCCACAGATCCCTTGATCCACGCGAAATGGAAGCGCCACACTGCTGCCACAACTCGTGAGGAAAGCGCACGTGCATGCTCCCTCTCGAGATGAGGACTGACTTCCCGGGGGAGACTCCAGATGTACCCCAAGATCCATGCCAGCACTGGAGAGGAATCCTCAGGTTCCGGCACCGACTCCACACAAGGTCTTAGGCCCCGGCATCGAAGGGAGAGGAATTCCGAGAGGCCCCCGAGCAACTCGCATGGGGTCTGGCCTTTCCTGAGGCCACCAGAGCGGGTCCCTGAGGTCCCGCGTCGAAAGTCGAGAGCACCTGCCTGCCAACTCGATAAAATCCAAGAGGTTCTCCCCATCCAGGCGACATGAGGCCCATTTCCACTGAGGCGTCTCGAGGCTAATCACATCTAACATCTGGAACATCCAAAGGGTCCTTTCACACCCTTGCTGCTAACTCAAGAAGTTCCCCGACATACCCGTCTCCACTCGAGAGGAAGCACGAGAGTTCTGCCCACATCCAGAGGAGCCCCGTTTCCGCCTCCTAGCTCGAGAGGAGGGATCCATTCCCTGCGTGGTCGGGAAAGAATTCCCGGCGTTCCCGTCGCATCTCAAGAGGAGGCCCTCTCCACAGGAAAGGCGAGAGGAACTCCAGGATCGTGACCACCATTTCCCGAGTCCCCCAGATGTCTCAGTCCATTCCAGGGAAACCTGTTTTCCCTGCACTGGCCTCGACTTTCAAGCCGAGGAATCCGACTCACCACCACGGTGGCACGTGGGACAGCCCTGTGGGAAAGCCTCGTGGGAAAGCCTCCTGAGAATGCCTCCTGGGAAAGCCTCGATGGAAAGCCACAGATCCCTTGATCCACGCGAATGGAAGCGCCACACTGCTGCCACAACTCGGAGGAAAGCGCACGTGCATGCCCCCACTCGAGATGAGGACTGACTGCCCGGGGAGACTCCAGAAGTACCCAAGATCCATGTCAGCACTGGAGAGGAATCCTCAGGTTCCGGCACCGAATCCACACAAGGTCTTAGGCCCCGGCATCGAAGGGAGAGGAATCCCGAGAGGCCCACAAGCAACTCGCATGGGGTCTGGCCTTTCCTGAGGCCACCTGAACCGGTCCCTGAGGTCCCCGTTGTAAGTTGAGAGCACCTGCCGCAACTCGAGAAAAATCCAGGAGGTTATCCCCTCCAGGCGAGATCAGGCCTATTTCTGCTGAGGCGTCTCGAGGCTAATCACATCTAACATCTGGAACTTCCAAAGGGTCCTTCACACCCTTGCTGCAATTCAAGAAATTCCCCGACATACCCTGTCTCCACTCGAGAGGAAGCACGAGAGTCCCGCCCACATCCAGAGAAGCCCCGTTTCCCCCTCCTAGCTCGAGCGGAGGGATCCTTTCCCTGCGTGTTCGGGAAAGAATTCCCGGCGTTCCCATCGCATCTCAAGAGGAGGCGCTCTCCACAGGAAAGGCGAGAGGAAATCCAGGGTCGTTCCACCATTTCCCAGATCTTCTCATTCCAGGAACCTCCCTGCATGCTCGACTCAAG
>NW_017216505.1:0-13149 GCF_001704415.2 Capra hircus
AAAGAATTTCCGGCCTTCCCGCTCGCATCTCCAGATGAGCGCTCTCAACAGGAAAAGCGAGAGGAACTCCTGGGTCTTGCCACCATTCCCAGAGTCCCGCAGATGTCACAGTCCATTCCAGGGAAAAAACTGTTTTCCTCGATTGCCGCGACTTTCAAGCGAGGATCGACTCACACCACGGTGGCACGTGGGACAGCCCTGTGGGAAAGCCTCCTGGGAAAGCCTCGTGGGAGAGCCACAAGGGAAAGGCACAGATCCCTTGATCCAGGCGAAGGGAAGCGTGACACTGCTGCTACAGCTCGGGAGGGAAGCGCACGTGCATGCCCCACTCGAGACGAGGACTGACTCCCCTGGGTAGACTCCAGAAATACCCCAAGATCCATGTCAGCACTGGAGAGGAATCCTCAGGTCCGGCACCATCTCCACACAAGTTTTATGCCCCGGGCATCGACGGGAGAAGAATCCCGAGAGGAGTCCGAGCAACTCGCATGGGGACTGCCCTTTCCTGAGGCCACCAGAGCGGGTCCCTGAGGACCCCGTCGTAAGTCGAAAGCAACCTGCCAAAACTCGAGAAAATCCAGGAGGTTCTCCCCTCTAGGCGAGATGAGGCCTATTTCCGCTTAGGCGTCTCGAGGCTAATCACACCTAACCTTTGGAACTTACAAAGGACCCTTCACACCCTTGCTGCAACTCAAGAAGTTCCCCGACATACTTGTCTCCACTCGAGAAGAAGCACCAGAGACCCGCCCACATCCAGAGGAGCCCCGTTTCCGCCTCCTAGCTCGAGAGGAGGGATCCTTTCCCTGCGTGGTCGGGAAAGAATTCCCGGCGTTCCTGTCGCATCCCAAGAGGAGGCGCTCTCCACAGGAAAAGGCGAGAGGAACTCCAGGGTCGTGCCACCATTCCCAGAGTCCCCCAGATGTCTCAGTCCATTTCAGGGAAACCTGATTTCCCTGCACTGCCTCGAATTTCTAGCCGAGGATCGACTCACACCACGATGGCACGTGGGACAGCCCTGTGGGAAAGCCTCGTGGGAAAGCCTCGAGTGAAAGCCACAGATCCCTTGATCCACGCGAAGGGAAGCGTTGCACTGCTGCTACATCTCGGGAGGGTCTAAAGGCGCTACGTGTCATGCCCAGCTCACTCAAGACGACGAGTCTAGATCGTCGTCGTCTTGTGTGGGGGCATGAACGTGCGCTTTCCTCCCGAGATGTAGCAGCAGTGCAACGCTTCCCTTCGCGTGGATCAAGGGATCTGTGGCTTTCACTCGAGGCTTTCCCACGAGGCTTTCCCACAGGGCTGTCCCACGTGCCATCGTGGTGTGAGTCGATCCTCGGCTAGAAATTCGAGGCAGTGCAGGGAAATCAGGTTTCCCTGAAATGGACTGAGACATCTGGGGGACTCTGGGAATGGTGGCACGACCCTGGAGTTCCTCTCGCCTTTCCTGTGGAGAGCGCCTCCTCTTGGGATGCGACAGGAACGCCGGGAATTCTTCCCGACCACGCAGGGAAAGGATCCCTCCTCTCGAGCTAGGAGGCGGAAACGGGGCTCCTCTGGATGTGGGCGGGTCTCTGGTGCTTCTTCTCGAGTGGAGACGAGTATGTCGGGGAACTTCTTGAGTTGCAGCAAGGGTGTGAAGGGTCCTTTGGAAGTTCCAAAGGTTAGGTGTGATTAGCCTCGAGACGCCTAAGCGGAAATAGGCCTCATCTCGCCTAGAGGGGAGAACCTCCTGGATTTTCTCGAGTTTTGGCAGGTGCTTTCGACTTACGACGGGGTCCTCAGGGACCCGCTCTGGTGGCCTCAGGAAAGGCCAGTCCCCATGCGAGTTGCTCGGACTCCTCTCGGGATTCTTCTCCCGTCGATGCCGGGGCATAAAACTTGTGTGGAGATGGTGCCGGAACCTGAGGATTCCTCTCCAGTGCTGACATGGATCTTGGGTATTTCTGGAGTCTACCCAGGGGAGTCAGTCCTCGTCTCGAGTGGGGGCATGCACGTGCGCTTCCCTCCCGAGCTGTAGCAGCAGTGTCACGCTTCCCTTCGCCTGGATCAAGGGATCTGTGCCTTTCCCTTGTGGCTCTCCCACGAGGCTTTCCCAGGAGGCTTTCCCACAGGGCTGTCCCACGTGCCACCGTGGTGTGAGTCGATCCTCGGCTTGAAAGTCGAGGCAGTGCAGGGAAAACAGGTTTCCCTGGAATGGACTGTGACATCTGGGGCGACTCTGGGAATGGTGGCAAGACCCAGGAGTTCCTCTCGCTTTTCCTGTTGAGAGCGCCTCATCTGGAGATGCGACGGGAAGGCCGGGAATTCTTTCCCGACCACGCAGGGAAAGGATCCCACCTCTCGAGCTATGCGGTGGAAACTGGGCTCCTCTGGATGTGGGCGGGACTCTCGTTCTTCCTCTCGACTGGAGATGGGTATGTCGAGGAACTTGTTGAGTTGCAGCAAGGGTGTGAAAGACCCTTTGGAAGTTCCAGAGGTTAGGTGAGATTAGCCTCGAGACGCCTCAGCGGAAATGGGCCTCATCTCGCTTGGAGGGGAGAACCTCCTGGATTTTCTCGAGTTGCAGCAGGTGCTCTCGACTTACGACGGGCCCCCTTAGGGACACGCTCTGGTGGCCTCAGGAAAGGACAGTCCCCATGCGAGTTGCTCTGGGGCCTCTTGGGATTCCTCTCCCGTCGATGCCGGGGCCTAAGACCTTGTGTGGAGTCGGTGCCAGAACCTGAGGATTCCTTTCCAGTGCTGATATGGATCTTGGGGTACTTCTGGAGTGTCCCCACAGGGAGTCAGTCCTCGTCTCGAGTGGGGGCTTGCACGTGCGCTTTCCTCCCGAGCTCTAGCAGCAGTGTCACGCTTCCCGTCGCGTGGATCAAGTGATCTTTGCCTTTCTCTTGAGGCTCTCCCACGAGGCTTTCCCAGGAGACTTTCCCCCAGGGATGTCCCACGTGCCACCTTGGTGTGAGTCGCATCCTCGGCTTGAAAGTCGCGGTAATCGAGGGAAAACAGTTTTCCCTGGAATGGACTGAGACATCTGCGGGACTCTGGGAATGGTGGCAAGACCCGGGAGTTCCTCTCGCCTTTCCTGTGGAGAGCACCTTTTTGAGATGCGACGGGAACGCCGGGAATTCTTTCCCGACCACGCAGGGAAAGGATCCCTCCTCTCGAGCTAGGAGGCGGAAACAGGCTCCTCTGGATGTGGGCGGGAGTCTCGTGCTTCCTCTCGACTGGAGACGGGAATGTCGGGGAACTTCTTGAATTGCAGCAAGGGTGTGAAGGACCCTTTGGAAGTTCCAGAGGTTAGGTGTGATTAGCCTCGAGACGCCTCAGCAGAAATGGACCTCATCTCGCCTCGAGGGGACAACCTCCTGGATTGTTTCTAGTTGCGGCAGGTGCTCTCGTCTTACGACGGGGACCTCAGGGACCCGCTCTGGTGGCCTCAGGAAAGGCCAGTCCCCATGCGAGTTGCTCGGGGTCTCTCGGGATTTCTCTGCCGTCCATGCCGGGGCTTAAGACCTTGTGTGGTGTCGGAGCCGGAATGTAAGGATTCCTCTCTAGTGCTGGCATGGATCTTGGGGTACCTCTGCAGTCTCCCCAGGGGAGTCAGTCCTCGTCTCAAGTAGGGGCATGCACCTGCGCTTTCCTCCCGAACTGCCAGCAGCAGTGTCACGCTTCCCCTCCCGTGGATCAAGGGATCAGTGGTTTCCCTCGGGGCTTTCCCATGAGGCTTTCACACGAGGCTTTCCCACAGGGCTGTCCCACGTGCCACCGTGGAGTCAGCCGATCCTCGGCTTGAAAGTCGAGGCAGTGCATGGAAAACAGTTTTTCCCTGCAATGGACTGAGGCATCTGGGGGACTCTGGGAATGGTGGCATGACTCTGGAGTTCCTCTCGCCTTTCCTGTGGACAGCCCCTTCTCTTGAGATGGCACGGGAACGCCGGGAATTCTTTCCCGACCACGAAGGGAAAGGATCCGTCCAGTCGAGCTATGAGGCCGAAACGGGGCTCCTCTGGATGTGGGCGGACTCTCGTGTTTCCTCTCGAGTGGAGACGGGTATGTCGGGGAACCTTCTTGAGTTGCAGCATGGGTGTGAAGGAGCCTTTGGAAGTTCCAGAGGTTAAGTTTGATTAGCCTCGAGACGCCTCAGATGAAATGGGCCTCATCTCGCCTGTAGGGGAGAACCTCCTGGATTTTCTCGAGTTGCGGCAGGTGCTATCGACTTACGACAGGGGACCTCAGGGACCCGCTCTGGTGACGTCAGGAAAGGCCAGTCCCCACGCGCGTTGCTCGGTGGTCTCTCGGGATTCCTCTCCCGTTGATTCTGGGGCCTAAGACCTTGTGTGGAGTCGGTGCCGGAACCTTCGGATACCTCTGCAGTGCTGACATGGATCTTGGGGTACTTCTGGAGTCTCCCCAGAGGAGTCAGTCCTCGTCTCGTGTGGGGGAATGCACGTGCGATTTCCTGCCAAGCTGTAGCAGCAGTTTCATGCTTCCCTTCGCGAGGATCAAGGGATCTGTGGCTTTCCCTGGAGGCTTTCCACCGAGGCTTTCCTACGAGGCTTTCCCACGAGGCTTTCCCACGATGCTTTCCCACAGGGCTGTCCCACGTGCCAGCGTGGTGTGAGTCGATCTTCGGCTTGAAAGTGGAGGCAGGGCAGGGAAAACACGTTTCCCTGGAATGGACTGAGACATCTCGGGGACTCTGGGAATGGTGGCACGACCCTGGAGTTCCTCTCGCCTTTCCTGTGGAGAGCGCCTCCTCTTGAGATGCGACGGGAACGTGGGGAATTCTCTCCCCACCACGCAGGGAAAGGATCCCTCCTCTCGAGCTAGGAGGCGGAAACGGGGCTCCTCTGGATGTGGGCGGGACTCTCGTGCTTCCTCTCGAGTGGAGACGGATATGTCGGGGAACTTCTTGAGTTGCAGCAAGGGTGTGAAGGACCCTTTGGAAGTTCCAGATGTTAGATGTGATTAGCCTCGAGACACCTCAGCGGAAATGGGCCTCATCTCGCCTGGAGGGGAGAACCTCCTGGATTTTCTCGAGTTGCGGCAGGTGCTCTCGACTTACGACGGGGACCTCAGGGACCCGCTCTGGTGGCATCAGGAAAGGCCAGTTCCCAAGCGAGTTGCTCGGGGGCCTCTCGGGATTCATCTCCCGTCGATGCCGGGGCCTAAGACCTTGTGTGGAGTCAGTGCCGGAACCTGAGGATTCCTCTCCAGTGCTGACATGGATATGGGGTACTTCTGGAGTCTCCCCAGGGGAGTCAGTCCTCGTCTCGAGTGGGGGCATGCACGTGGGCTTTCCTCCCGAGCTGTAGCAGCAGTGTCGCTCTTCCCTTCTCGTGGATCAAGGCATCTGTGGCTTTCCCTCGAGGCTTTCCCACGAGGCTTTCACACGAGGCTTTCCCACAGGGCTGTCCCACGTGCCACCGTGCTGTGAGTCGATCCTCGGCTTGAAAGTCAAGGCAGTGCAGGGAAAACAGGTTTCCCTGGAATGGACTGAAACATCTGGGGAACTCTGGGAATCGTGGCACAACCCTGGAGTTCCTCTCGCCTTTCCTGTGGAGAGCGCCTCCTCTTGAGGTGCGACGGGAACACTGGGAATTCTTTCCTGACCACGCAGGGAAAGGATCCCTTCTCTCGAGCTAGGAGGCGGAAACGGGGCTCCTCTGGATATGGGCGGGACTCTCGTGCTTCCTCTCGAGTGGAGACGGGTATGTCGGGGAACTTCTTGAGTCGCAGCAAGGGTGTGAAGGACCCTTTGGAAGTTCCAGAGGTTAGGTGTGGTTAGTCTCGACATGCCTCAGCGGAAATGGGCCTCATGTATCCTGGAATGGAGAGGCTCCTGGATATTCCCTAGTTTCAGCAGGTGCTCTCGAGTTACGACGGGGACTTCAGGGACCCGCTCTGGCGGCCACAGGAAAGGCCAGTCATCATGCGTGTTCCTAGGGGGCCTCTGGTGATTCCTCTCCCGTCGATGCCGGGGCCTAAGACCTTGTGTGGAGTCGGGGCCGGAACCTGAGGATTCCTCTCCAGTACTGACATGGATTTTGGGGTACTTCTGGAGTCTCCACAAGGGAGTGAGGCCTCGTCTCGAGTGGGGGCATGAGCGTGCCCTTTCTTCCCATGCTGTAGCAGCAGTGTCACACTTCCCCTTGCGTGGACCAAGGGGTCTTGGCTTTCCGTCGAGTCTTTCCCACGAGGCTTTCCCACAGCGCTGTCCCACGTGCCACGGTGGTGTGAGTCGATCCTCGGCGTGAAAGCCGAGGCAGTGAAGGGAAAACAAGTTCCTGTGGAATGGACTGAGACGTCTCGGGGAGTCTCGGAATGGTGGCACGACCCTGCAGTTCCTCTCCCCTTTCCTTTGGAGAGCGCCTCCCGTTGAGATGCGATGGGAATGCCGGGAATTCTTTCCCGACCAAGCAGGGAAAGGATCCCTCATCTCGAGCTACGAGGCGGAAACGGAGCTCCTCTGGATGTGGCCGGGACCCTCGTGCTTCCTCTTGAATGGAGACGGGTATGTGGGGAACTTCTTGAGTTGCAGCATGACTGTGAAAGACTCTTTGGAAGTTCCAGAGGTCACGTGTGATTAGCCTCGAGACACCTCAGTGGAAACGGGCCTCATCTCGCCTGGAGGGGAGAACCTCCTGGATTTTACCGAGTTGCGGCAGGTGCTCTCGACTTACGACGGGGACCTCATGGACCCGCTCTGGTGACCTCAGTAAAGGCCAGTCCCCATGCGAGTTGCTAGAGGGCGTGTCACTATTCCTCTCCCGTCAATGCCAGGGCCTAAGACCTTGTGTGGAGTCGGGGCCAGAACCTGAAAATTCCTCTCCAGGGCTGACATGCATCTTGAGGTACTTCTGGAGTCTCCCCAGGGTAGTCAGTCCTCGACTCGAGTGGGGGCATGCACGTGCGCTTTCCTCCCGTGCTGTAGCAGCAGTGTCAAACTTCCCATCGCGTGGATCAAGGGATCTGTGGCTTTCCCTCGAGGCTTTCAGACGAGGCTTTCCCACAGGGCTCTCCCACGTACCACCGCGATCCTCGCCTCTGCCACCGCGATCCTCGCCGTGCAAGTCGAAGCAGTGCAGGGAAAACAGGATCCTCTGGAATGGACTGAGACATCTGGGGGATTCTTGGAATGGTGGCACGACCCATGAGTTCCTCTCGCCTTTCCTGTGCAGCGCGCCTCCTCTTGAGATGTGTCGGAAATGCCAGAAATTCTTCCCGAGGAAGCATAGAAGGATCCCTTATCTCGAGCTTGGAGGAGGAAACGGAGCTCCTCTGGAGGTGGCTGGACCCTCGTGCTTCCTCTGGAGTGGAGACGGGTATGTCGGGGAACTTCTTGAGTTGTAGCAAGGGTGTGTAGGACCCTTTGGAAGTTCCAGAGTTTAGGCGTGATTACTCTCGAGACGCCGCAGAGAAAATGGGCCTCATCTCGACTGAAGCAGAGAACCTCCTGGATTTTCTCGAGTTGCGGCAGGTGCTCTCAACATACGACCGTGACCTCAGGGACAGTGTAGCAGGTGTGTCACGCTTCCCGTCGCGGGGATCAAGGGATCTGTGGCTTTCCCTCGAGGCTTTCCCACGAGGCCTTCCCACAGGGCTGTCCCACGTGACACCATGGTGTGAGTCGATACTCGGCGTGAAAATCGAGGCAGTGCAGGGAAAACAGGTTCCTCTGAAATGGACTGACACATTTGGGGGACTCTTGGAATGGTGGCTCGACCCTGGAGTTCCTCTCGCCTTTCCTATTGAGAGCCCTTACTCTTGAGATGCCACGGGAACGCCGAAAAATCTTTCCTGACTAAGCAGGATAGGATCCCTCATCTCAAGCTGCCAGGTGGAAACGGGGGTTCCTCTGGATGTGGGCGGGACCCTCATGCTTCCTCTCTAGTGGAGACGGGTATGTCGGGGAACTTCTTGAGTTGCAGCAAGGACGCTTTTGAATTTCCAGAGTTTAGGTGTGATGAGCCTCCAGACGCCTCAGAGGAAATGGGCCTCATCTCGCCTGGAGGGGAGAACCTCCTGGATTTTCTAGAGTTGGGCAGGGTCTCTCGAGTTAAGACGGGGACCTCAGGGACCCGCTCTGGTGGCCTCAGGAAAGGCCAGTGCCCATGGGAGTTGCAAGGGGGCCTTTCGGGATTCCTCTCCCCTCGATGTTGGGGCCTAAGACCTTGTGTGGAGTCGGGGCCGGAACCTGAGGATTCCTCCCCAGTGCTGACATGGGTCTTGGCGTATTTCTGGAGTCTCCCCTGGGGAGTCAGTGCTCCTCTCGTGTGGGTGCATGCACGTGAGCTTTCCTCACGAACTGTAGCAGCAGTGTCACACTTCCCGTCGCGTGGATCAAGGGATCTGTGGCTTTCCCTCGAGGCTTTCCCACGAGGATTTTCCTCAGGGCTGTCCCACGTGCCACCGTGGTGTGAGTCGATCCTCGGCTTGAAAGTCGAGGCAGTGCAGGGAAAACAGGTTTCCCTGGAATTGACAGAGATATCTGGGGGACTCTGGGAATGGTGGAACGACCCTGGAGTTTCTCTCGCCTTTCCTGTGGAGAGGGCCTCCTCTTGAGATGCGACTGGAACGCCGGGAATGCTTTCCAGACCACGCAGGGAAAGGATCCCTCCTCTCGAGCTAGGAGGCGGAAACGGGGCTCCTCTGGATGTGGGCGGGTCTCTGGTGCTTCTTCTCGAGTGGAGACGAGTATGTCGGGGAACTTCTTGAGTTGCAGCAAGGGTGTGAAGGGTCCTTTGGAAGTTCCAAAGGTTAGGTGTGATTAGCCTCGAGACGCCTAAGCGGAAATAGGCCTCATCTCGCCTAGAGGGGAGAACCTCCTGGATTTTCTCGAGTTTTGGCAGGTGCTTTCGACTTACGACGGGGTCCTCAGGGACCCGCTCTGGTGGCCTCAGGAAAGGCCAGTCCCCATGCGAGTTGCTCGGACTCCTCTCGGGATTCTTCTCCCGTCGATGCCGGGGCATAAAACTTGTGTGGAGATGGTGCCGGAACCTGAGGATTCCTCTCCAGTGCTGACATGGATCTTGGGGTATTTCTGGAGTCTACCCAGGGGAGTCAGTCCTCGTCTCGAGTGGGGGCATGCACGTGCGCTTCCCTCCCGAGCTGTAGCAGCAGTGTCACGCTTCCCTTCGCCTGGATCAAGGGATCTGTGCCTTTCCCTTGTGGCTCTCCCACGAGGCTTTCCCAGGAGGCTTTCCCACAGGGCTGTCCCACGTGCCACCGTGGTGTGAGTCGATCCTCGGCTTGAAAGTCGAGGCAGTGCAGGGAAAACAGGTTTCCCTGGAATGGACTGTGACATCTGGGGGACTCTGGGAATGGTGGCAAGACCCAGGAGTTCCTCTCGCTTTTCCTGTTGAGAGCGCCTCATCTGGAGATGCGACGGGAAGGCCGGGAATTCTTTCCCGACCACGCAGGGAAAGGATCCCACCTCTCGAGCTATGCGGTGGAAACTGGGCTCCTCTGGATGTGGGCGGGACTCTCGTTCTTCCTCTCGACTGGAGATGGGTATGTCGAGGAACTTGTTGAGTTGCAGCAAGGGTGTGAAAGACCCTTTGGAAGTTCCAGAGGTTAGGTGAGATTAGCCTCGAGACGCCTCAGCGGAAATGGGCCTCATCTCGCTTGGAGGGGAGAACCTCCTGGATTTTCTCGAGTTGCAGCAGGTGCTCTCGACTTACGACGGGCCCCTTAGGGACACGCTCTGGTGGCCTCAGGAAAGGACAGTCCCCATGCGAGTTGCTCTGGGGCCTCTTGGGATTCCTCTCCCGTCGATGCCGGGGCCTAAGACCTTGTGTGGAGTCGGTGCCAGAACCTGAGGATTCCTTTCCAGTGCTGATATGGATCTTGGGGTACTTCTGGAGTGTCCCCACAGGGAGTCAGTCCTCGTCTCGAGTGGGGGCTTGCACGTGCGCTTTCCTCCCGAGCTCTAGCAGCAGTGTCACGCTTCCCGTCGCGTGGATCAAGTGATCTTTGCCTTTCTCTTGAGGCTCTCCCACGAGGCTTTCCCAGGAGACTTTCCCCCAGGGATGTCCCACGTGCCACCTTGGTGTGAGTCGATCCTCGGCTTGAAAGTCGCGGTAATCGAGGGAAAACAGTTTTCCCTGGAATGGACTGAGACATCTGCGGGACTCTGGGAATGGTGGCAAGACCCGGGAGTTCCTCTCGCCTTTCCTGTGGAGAGCACCTTTTTTGAGATGCGACGGGAACGCCGGGAATTCTTTCCCGACCACGCAGGGAAAGGATCCCTCCTCTCGAGCTAGGAGGCGGAAACAGGGCTCCTCTGGATGTGGGCGGGAGTCTCGTGCTTCCTCTCGACTGGAGACGGGAATGTCGGGGAACTTCTTGAATTGCAGCAAGGGTGTGAAGGACCCTTTGGAAGTTCCAGAGGTTAGGTGTGATTAGCCTCGAGACGCCTCAGCAGAAATGGACCTCATCTCGCCTCGAGGGGACAACCTCCTGGATTGTTTCTAGTTGCGGCAGGTGCTCTCGTCTTACGACGGGGACCTCAGGGACCCGCTCTGGTGGCCTCAGGAAAGGCCAGTCCCCATGCGAGTTGCTCGGGGTCTCTCGGGATTTCTCTGCCGTCCATGCCGGGGCTTAAGACCTTGTGTGGTGTCGGAGCCGGAATGTAAGGATTCCTCTCTAGTGCTGGCATGGATCTTGGGGTACCTCTGCAGTCTCCCCAGGGGAGTCAGTCCTCGTCTCAAGTAGGGGCATGCACCTGCGCTTTCCTCCCGAACTGCAGCAGCAGTGTCACGCTTCCCCTCCCGTGGATCAAGGGATCAGTGGTTTCCCTCGGGGCTTTCCCATGAGGCTTTCACACGAGGCTTTCCCACAGGGCTGTCCCACGTGCCACCGTGGAGTCAGCCGATCCTCGGCTTGAAAGTCGAGGCAGTGCATGGAAAACAGTTTTCCCTGCAATGGACTGAGGCATCTGGGGGACTCTGGGAATGGTGGCATGACTCTGGAGTTCCTCTCGCCTTTCCTGTGGACAGCCCCTTCTCTTGAGATGGCACGGGAACGCCGGGAATTCTTTCCCGACCACGAAGGGAAAGGATCCGTCCAGTCGAGCTATGAGGCCGAAACGGGGCTCCTCTGGATGTGGGCGGGACTCTCGTGTTTCCTCTCGAGTGGAGACGGGTATGTCGGGGAACTTCTTGAGTTGCAGCATGGGTGTGAAGGAGCCTTTGGAAGTTCCAGAGGTTAAGTTTGATTAGCCTCGAGACGCCTCAGATGAAATGGGCCTCATCTCGCCTGTAGGGGAGAACCTCCTGGATTTTCTCGAGTTGCGGCAGGTGCTATCGACTTACGACAGGGACCTCAGGGACCCGCTCTGGTGACGTCAGGAAAGGCCAGTCCCCACGCGCGTTGCTCGGTGGTCTCTCGGGATTCCTCTCCCGTTGATTCTGGGGCCTAAGACCTTGTGTGGAGTCGGTGCCGGAACCTTCGGATACCTCTGCAGTGCTGACATGGATCTTGGGGTACTTCTGGAGTCTCCCCAGAGGAGTCAGTCCTCGTCTCGTGTGGGGGAATGCACGTGCGATTTCCTGCCAAGCTGTAGCAAGCAGTTTCATGCTTCCCTTCGCGAGGATCAAGGGATCTGTGGCTTTCCCTGGAGGCTTTCCCACGAGGCTTTCCTACGAGGCTTTCCCACGAGGCTTTCCCACGATGCTTTCCCACAGGGCTGTCCCACGTGCCAGCGTGGTGTGAGTCGATCTTCGGCTTGAAAGTGGAGGCAGGGCAGGGAAAACACGTTTCCCTGGAATGGACTGAGAACATCTCGGGGACTCTGGGAATGGTGCACGACCCTGGAGTTCCTCTCGCCTTTCCTGTGGAGAGCGCCTCCTCTTGAGATGCGACGGGAACGTGGGGAATTCTCTCCCCACCACGCAGGGAAAGGATCCCTCCTCTCGAGCTAGGAGGCGGAAACGGGGCTCCTCTGGATGTGGGCGGGACTCTCGTGCTTCCTCTCGAGTGGAGACGGGTATGTCGGGGAACTTCTTGAGTTGCAGCAAGGGTGTGAAGGACCCTTTGGAAGTTCCAGATGTTAGATGTGATTAGCCTCGAGACCTCAGCGGAAATGGGCCTCATCTCGCCTGGAGGGAGAACCTCCTGGATTTTCTCGAGTTGCGGCAGGTGCTCTCGACTTACGACGGGGACCTCAGGGACCCGCTCTGGTGGCATCAGGAAAGGCCAGTTCCCAAGCGAGTTGCTCGGGGGCCTCTCGGGATTCATCTCCCGTCGATGCCGGGGCCTAAGACCTTGTGTGGAGTCAGTGCCGGAACCTGAGGATTCCTCTCCAGTGCTGACATGGATATGGGTACTTCTGGAGTCTCCCCAGGGAGTCAGTCCTCGTCTCGAGTGGGGGCATGCACGTGGCTTCTCCTCCCGAGCTGTAGCAGCAGTGTCGCTCTTCCCTTCTCGTGGATCAAGCATCTGTGGCTTTCCCTCGAGGCTTTCCCACGAGGCCCACGAGGCTTTCCCACAGGGCTGTCCCACGTGCCACCGTGGTGTGAGTCGATCCTCGGCTTGAAAGTCAAGGCAGTGCAGGGAAAACAGGTTTCCCTGGAATGGACTGAAACATCTGGGGAACTCTGGGAATCGTGGCACGACCCTGGAGTTCCTCTCGCCTTTCCTGTGGAGAGCGCCTCCTCTTGAGGTGCGACGGGAACACTGGGAATTCTTTCCTGACCACGCAGGGAAAGGATCCCTTCTCTCGAGCTAGGAGCGGAAACGGGGCTCCTCTGGATATGGGCGGGACTCTCGTGCTTCCTCTCGAGTGGAGACGGGTATGTCGGGGAACTTCTTGAGTCGCAGCAAGGTGTGAAGGACCCTTTGGAAGTTCCAGAGGTTAGGTGTGGTTAGTCTCGACATGCCTCAGCGGAAATGGGCCTCATGTATCCTGGAATGGAGAGGCTCCTGGATATTCCTAGTTTCAGCAGGTGCTCTCGAGTTACGACGGGGACTTCAGGGACCCGCTCTGGCGGCCACAGGAAAGGCCAGTCATCATGCGTGTTCCTAGGGGGCCTCTGGTGATTCTCTCCCGTCGATGCGGGGCCTAAGACCTTGTGTGGAGTCGGGGCCGGAACCTGAGGATTCCTCTCCAGTACTGACATGGATTTTGGGGGTACTCTGGAGTCTCCACAA
>NW_017216506.1:0-13148 GCF_001704415.2 Capra hircus
TTTTCATATCCTTTATTTTTAGATATAGTTGGTATATAGAAAAACAAGTAGTGGTATTAGCCATTTTAGATCTTTGAGTTAAGTACCTTCTTTGTTATAACCCACTGCACCTTTGTTCTATAGAGATGTAACTTTAATGCTTTAAGGAGATGCAGATTAAAGAAAAACACTTCAGGGGAAACAAAATTAACATTCATTAAGGAAGAGAGCCAAAAAGTGTTAACAAGCCTCTTGGCCAGAAGATAATGTAAATCACCTGAGACCTTTTGTATACAAAATGATATACAGAAAGAATCTGGGTTGTGAACGCTACATAATTTTGTGTTATCCATTGATCTCCATGTTTTATCAAAAGTATAAAAGGCCTTCTGAACAATAAAGGAGGAGGCCAGGGGCCGGGGGCCAGTTTCTCGGACCAGCTTCTCGAACTAGTCTCTCAGCCTGGTTTCTTGGGACTCTGGCTCCCCCGTGTCTTTCTCTCTCTTTTCTTCTCTACCTTTCCTTCTCTCTGCTCTTTACTTTAACTTCAGGCTGAATCTCCACACTGGAGTGCGGAGGCTCGCCAGGTCTACTTACTTGCCCTGGCTGTTAAGACCCGCACGAAAGGGAGCTTAAGGCGAGGCACCCTTAGATATTCAAGCGGGCCGGTGGCCCAACGTAGGTGGTGCAAATTCCTTGTCTGGAATTTTATTTGGCCTTCCGCGTAAACCAAGCTATTCAGCCCTCTTCCTCCACTTAATCTTCTTACTACACTATAGTTTCCTAATCTAATCTTACATTAATAAATAAACAAGTCTTTCCACGCCAACGCCGTCCACCCTTCGAATTCCCTGGATCCACCGGGGCTGGACCCCGGCATAAGACCTTGTGTGGAGTCGGTGCTGGAACCTGAGGATTCCTCTCCAGGCTGACATGGATCTTGGGGTATTCTGGAGTCTCCCCAGGGGAGTCAGTCTTCGTCGCGAGTGGGGGCATGCACGTGCGCTTTCCTCCCGAGCTGTAGCAGCAGTGTCACGCTCCCCTTCGCGTGGATCAAGGATCTGTGGCTTTTCCCACGAGGCTTTCCCACAGGCTGTCCCACGTGCCACGTTGTGTGAGTCGATCCTTTTGAAAGTCGAGGCAGTGCAGGGAAAACAGGATTCCTGGAATGGACTGAGACATCTGGGGGACTCTGGGAATGGTGGCACGACCCATGAGTTCCTCTCGCCTTTCCTGTGCAGGCGCCTCCTCTTGAGATGCGTCGGAAACGTCGGGAATTCTTTCCCGAGGAAGCAGGGAAGGATCCCTCATCTCGAGCTTGGAGGCGGAAACGGAGCTCCTCTGGCGTGGCCGGACCCTCGTGCTTCCTCTGGAGTGGAGACGGGTATGTCGGGGAACTTCTTGAGTTTTAGCAAGGGTGTTTAGGACACTTTGGAAGTTCCAGAGTTTAGGTGTGATTACTCTCGAGACGCCGCAGAGAAAATGGGCCTCATCTCGACTGGAGCAGAGAACCTCCTGGATTTTCTCGAGTTGCGGCAGGTACTCTCGACATACGACCGTGACCTCAGGGACAGTGTAGCAGATGTGTCACGCTTCCCGTCGCGGGATCAAGGGATCTGTGGCTTTCCCTCGAGGCTTTCTCACAGGGCTGTCCCACATGCCACCATGGTGTGAGTGGATCCTCGGCGTGAAAGTCGAGGCAGTGCTGGGAAAACGGGTTCCTCTGAAATGGACTGAGACATCTTGGGGACTCTTGGAATGGTGGCACGACCCTGGAGTTCCTCTCGCCTTTCCTATTGAGAGCCCTTGCTCTTGAGATGCCACGGGAACGCCGAAAAATCTTTCCTGACTAAGCAGGATAGGATCCTTCATCTCGGAAACGGGGTTCCTCTGAATGTGGGCGGGACCCTCGTGCTTCCTCTCGTGTGGAGACGGGTATGTCGGGGAACTTCTTGAGTTGCAGCAAGGACCCTTTTGAATTTCCAGAGGTTAGGTGTGATGAGCCTCCAGACACCTCAGAGGAAATGGGCCTCATCCGCCTGGAGGGGAGAACCTCCTGGATTTTCCCCAGTTGGCAGGTGCTCTCGAGTTACGACGGGTCCTCAGGGACCCGCTCTGGTGGCCTCAGGAAAGGCCAGTCCCATGCGAGTTACCAGGGGCCTCTAGGGATTCCTCTCCCATCGATGCCTGCCTAAGACCTTGTGTGGAGTCGGGGTCAGACCCTGAGAATGCCTCTCCAGTGCTGACATGAATCTTTCCGTACTTCTGGAGTCTCACCAGGGGAGTCAGTCCTCATCTCGTGTGGGGGCATGCACCTGCCATTTCCTCACGACCTGCAGCAGCAGTGTCACGCCTGCCGACGTGTGGATCAAGTGATCTGTCGCTTTCCATTGAGGCTTCCCCACGAGGCTTTCCAACAGGGCTGTCCACGTGCCACGGTGGTGTGAGTCGATCCTCGGCGTGAACGTCGAGGCAGTGCAGGGAAAACAGTTTCTTCTGGAATGAACTTAGATATCTGGGGGACTCTTGAAATGCTGGCAAGGCCCTGGAGTTCCTCTCGTCTTTCCTGTTGAGAGCGCCTCCTCTTGAGATGCGACGGGAAGGCCGGGAATTCTTTCCCGACGACGAAGGGAAAGGATCCCTCTTCTCGAGCTACGAGGCGAAAACGGGCTCCGCTGGTTATGGGCGGGACCCTCGTCCTTCCTCTCGAGTGGATATGGGTATGTCGGAGAACTTCTTGACTTGCAGCAAGGGTGTGAAGGACCCTTTGGAAGTTCCAGAGTTTAGGTGTGATTAGCCTCGAGACGCCTCAGCGGAAATGGGGCCTCATCTCGCCTGGAGGGGAGAACCTCCTGGATTTTCTCGAGTTGCGGCAGGTGCTCTTGAGTTACGACGGAGACCTCAGGGACCCGCTCTGGTGACCTCAGGAAAGGCCAGTCCCCATGCGAGGTGCTAGGGGGCCTCTCAGGATTCCTCTCCCGGTCGATGCCGGGGCCTAAGACCTTGTGTGGAGTCGGGAATGGAACCTGAGGATTCCTCTCCAGTGCTGACATGGATCTTGGCGTACTTCTGGAGTCTCCCAAGCTTGCGTCAGTCCTCGGCTCGAGTGGGGTCATGCACTTGTGCTTTCCTCCCGAGCGGTAGCAGCAGTGTCACGCTTCCCTTCTCGTGGATCAAGGAATCTGTGGCTTTCCTGGAGTCTTTCCCATGAGGCTTTCCCACAGGGCTATTCCACTTGCCACCATGGTGTGAGTCGATCCTCGGCGTGAAAGTCGAACCAGTGCAGGGAAAACAGGAACCTCCTTCCCCACGGTAGGGATACACTGTCCCCTTGGGCGGGTATCTCCAGGGCACTCGCGCTGGGGGTTTCCCGCGGAGATGCGGGCCTCAGGCTCCACGTGAGAAAAGCCCCAAATGGCATTAGCTGCCAGTCCAGACGCTGGCCCCTCTGGTCTCTGGCCGGAGCCTTGGGCTCCAGGCAACTCAAAGCCCTCGGCGGTGGCACTCTGGGACTGCTGTAGGGAAAGGATGCCAAGAGCCCACGGAGGAGTTGGGGAGGGGGTCATGGGGGAAACGGAGGCGAGGACAGCGAAGCATCTAGGTGGAGGCGCTGGAGAGAGCGTCTGGTGTCCTGGAATGCCTCGGAGGAGCCAGCGGGGGACAGTCGAGGCCCAGGGACCTGTGGAATATGAAAAGGCGGGAAATCCCAGAGCAAGGCAGGCTGGGAAAGGGGGCCGTTGGTGGCCAATTCAAAGGGACCTAGGGGCGTTTCCTGGGCGGTGAGTTCCCTTGGCACTGCTGAGGGCCCCTGATTGATCCACTCGGGGTTGAACCCACCCCCCGCTGCGAGGGAGGGCCACAAACCAAAGCCCCCGAACTGCCCGCCCACCCCAACGGGGATCTTGGCGGTCCAGGGCACAGCCGTGCCCGGGAAAAGCCCACTCGCTCCACGGGACTCCGTCCAGGGTCTCTGCTTAGAAAGAGGCCAGGGGCGGCCCCCTCCATCTACCCACCCAAACCCTATTGACGTCAATGGTGGCGGAGACGCCTCCCGTTCTCCAGAGTCCTGAGCTGCTGGGTCCCCGCCCACTCGGCCAGCAGTCTGCAGCATGCCCGTGTGCCTCTCCCACCATGGCTTCGTCCGGCTCCTCCAGCACCTCAAGCGGTACGTTTGCCCTCGGTCCCTGTGGTCGGATCACATCTCAGGGATTTGCGGGTGGCCTGGGCAAGGGCTCTCGGCCAATGTGTTGACCCCCTCCCACCCGAGAACGGCTGGGACCCATCGGCCAGGCCCGGGGTTCCGAGGCGTCAGGTGTGCCCAAATTCGGAGGGTGTGGCATCGTTCGTTCATCTTGCTCCTTTGGCACACACATGGCTTCTCCGTTCTCTTTTCTGGGAAGACAGTGTTGTTTCAGGGGGCGTGCTGCGGGGGCGGGGGCCGGGGTTGGAGGTGGTGGGAGCGGGTGCTTTGCTGGGATGAGGCCCTTTATCCTCACATCTTCATGTGGGAATGGGAGTCGGGGAGCTCTGTGGCCTTGCTGCCTTCAGTGGCTTCCTCTGCACAGGGGCCTAGTGGCTTCTGCCTTTTGTCAGGGCGTTACGGGGTTTGGGCTTCGCTTTGGTGGCCTTGGCCTTTGCCTTGGCCTGGGCCTTGGCCTTGCCCTTGGCGTTGCCGTTGCCCTTGCCTTGGTCTTGGACCTGCCTTGCCCTGCCCTTGAACTTGAACTTGACCTTGACCTTGACCTTGACCTTGACCTTGACCTTGAACTTTAACTTGAACTTGGCCTTGGACCTTGAACTTCAACTTGAACTTGAACTTGACCTTGAACTTGAACTAGACCTTGACCTTGAACTTGAACTTCACTTTAAACTTGAACTTGACCCTGAACTTGACCTTGGCCTTGAACTTGAAGTTGACCTTGAACTTGAACTTAAACTTCAACTTGATCTTGAGCTTGAACTTGAACTTGAACTTGACCTTGACCTTGAACTTGAACTTGACCTTGACCTTGACCAACAACGGGAGACCTCGAGATTTGCTCAGAGCACCGGAGGTCCAGAAGCAGGGCCCTGTATCTCCCCTTCCCTTTGTGATCATTGCAAAGACATTCCTAGCTGATAGCGGGAGTGCCCCTGAAGAAGCAAGCAGTGGGAGTGTGTTTGACACGACTGTGTGCCTTCCTGGCCTCAGCTCCACAAGGGGCCTTTCCTCTCGAAGTAGGCCCCATGTCCCCTTGGGGAGGGTGTCATGCCTCTTTTCTCCTCACTGCCAAAGGGTGGAGCCAAGCTCGCTCTGTCAGAGGTACAAAAACAGCAATTGAATGGATTTTCAAGCTCTTGCTAGGCTGCACCCTTTCAGGGCCCACTTTACTGAAACAGGTGCTCTGTGGCCCCTGGTTGGGTATGCAGGTTCACAAACAGGGTGAGATCCTGTCCAAGCCAAGAATTTTCCTGAAAGACCTAGGCTCACTAGAGCTCTCCTCCAGAGCAAAGGGGATAGAGGAGATGTATGGAGGAGTCTTTGCCTTTCCCTGTGAGTGTGGGGCTAGTCCCTACGGCCCCAAGCTCAGGGATAACTGCCTCTAAGAAAGGAATGGCAAGAAGCGCTATTCTTGGAGGTTGGGACAGGGAGTTCGCAGCATGTGGGGAAAGAAAGACTTCTTCGGGGAAGAAGAGGCAACCACCGGGGGTGTGTTTGCAAGCCTCTATTTGGAAGGAACAGGTTTGCTTATACAACTCAAGACCTCCAGATCTGCTCAGAGGACTGAAGTTCCAGAGACAGGGCCATGTATCTCCCCTTCCCTTTGAGATCCTTGCAAAGACATTCCTAGCAGATCGTGGGAGTGCCCATGAAGAAGCAAGCAGCGGGAGTGTGCTTGACATCACTGGCTGCCTACCTGGGCTCAGCTCCTCAAGGGGCCTTTCTCTCCTGGTAGGCCCTATGTCCCCTTTGGGAGAGGGTGGTGCCCTCTTCCCTCCACACTGCCAAAGGTGGAGGTGGAGCAAACTCGTTCTCTCCGAGGTAAAAAAAAGACAAATTGGATGGATTTTTAAGCTCTTGCTATGCTGCACCCCTCCAGGACCCGCTTGAGCAAAACAGGTGCCCTGTGGCCCCTAGGTCGGGTATGCAGGTTCACACACCGGGTGTGATCCCTTCAAAGCCAAGAATTTTCCTGACAGACCTAGGCTCACTAGAGCTCTCCTCCAGAGGAAAGGGGACAGAAAAGACGTGTGTGTGGAGGTGGCTCTGCCTTTCCAGGTCCCAATCTCAGGGATAACTGCCCCTAAGAAAGGAACTGCTGCTGCTGCTGCTGCTGCTAAGTTGCTTCAGTCGTGTTCGACTCTGTGCGATGCCATAGACGGTAGCCCACTAGGCTCCCCCGTCCCTGGGATTCTCCAGGCAAGAACAGTAAGTGGGTTGCCATCGCCTTCTCCAATGCATGAAAGTGAAAATGAAAGTGCAGTCGCTCAGTCGTGTCCGACCCTCAGCGACCCCACGGACTGCAGCCTACCAGGCTTCTCCGTCCATAGGATTTTCTGAAAGGAACTGCAAGAAGCGCTTTTCCAGGAGGCTGGGAAAGGGAGTTCGCAGGATGTGGGGAAAGAGAGCCTCCTTCGGGGAAGAATAGGCGGCCACTTGTTTTGTGTTGCAAACCTCTATTTGGAAGGAACAGGTTAGCTTATACAAAGGGAGACCTCCAGATCTGCTCAGAGGACCAAAGTTGCAGAGGCAGGTCGGTGTATTTTCCCTTCACTTTGCGATCCTTGCAAAGACATTCCTTGCTGATAGATGATTCAGCAAGGGCCTTTGAGACTGTTGTTTTCTTTCCTAGGTTCAAAGATTCCTTCAGTTCCTAATATAGATATCCTAGAAATTATGTGACATCCGTTGAAAATCTGATATGTCCTGGTCAAATGCTGTCAGTTATAATTCCAGTTATCATATTAAAGCATTTCAAGTCGCAGCAATGACCAGATTACATTGTCAATTTCTATTTAATCAGGTTTTAACCATGTCCTCTATGGTTTCACACTGATGCCTTTGCAGAAATACTGCTACTTCAAGATATATGGAATATACTTTTTTTAAGCTTACCGATAATTTGTTTGTTTGTTTGTTTGTTTGTCTTCTGGTAAGCTGATACCAGATGGAATTTAGTCTCCTCTCTAGGTTAAGAGAACAAAGTTTTCTTAGAATGCAATTTTTGATAACAGACTATGGATTTCTTTACCTTTCATTGATTTATAATTGTTTTCATCATCTGTTTTTTTACTTCGGTAAAGTAAATAAGCCTTATTTAAGATTTTGGTACATGTAGGATGGACTAAGCTTTCCCCACTCTTGCAAGTTCCCTTAACCCTTCAGATTCTTCTCGTGGGACCAAGATCTCACTTTCCTCCAGAGGGACAATCCAAGCTTTTTATTAGTTGATCTGCCCCTGACATTAGAGTCCATTTGAGCACGAGTTGGCCTATAATTTAGGCATGAAACTATGACTACATAAAGAAAAGGTGACTTTATGATACAGGGATGGCCATGATATGCCTTGCACTTCAGAGAAAATGGGTTAAAATGATTTTTTTTTTCTTCAAAACTGCACAGCCAGTTCTTTCAGCATATGCAATTGAAAACATCTAGTCATTAGGTCAGTTTTCATTCCAATCCCAAAGAAAGGCAATGACAAAGAATATTCAAGCTGCTGCACAATTGCACTCATCTCACACACTAGTAAAGTAATGCTCAAAATTCTCCAAGTTCACATCAACTGTGAACTTCCAAATGTTCAAGAGGGATTTAAAACATGCAGAGAAACCAGAGATCAAACTGCCAACATCCACTGGATCATTGAAAAAGCAAGAGAGTTCCAGAAAAAAAGACATCTATTTCTGCTTTATTGACTATGCCAAAGCCTTTGACTGTGTGGATCACAATAAACTGGGAAAAAATTCTGAAAGAGATGGAATACCAGACCACCTGACCTGTCTCTTGAGAAACCTGTATGCAGGTCAGGAAAGAAACAGTTCGAACTGGACATGGAACAACAGACTGGTTCTAAATAGGAAAAGGAATATGTCAAGGCAGTGTATTGTCACCCTGCTTATTTAACTTATATGCAGAGTACATCATGAGAAACACTGGGCTGGAGGAAGCACACGCTGGAATCCAGATTGCTGGGAGAAATATCAAGAATCTCAGATATGCAGATGACACCACCCTTATGGCAGAAAGTGAAGAAGAACTAAAGAGTCTCCTGATGAAAGTGAAAGAGGAGAGTGAAAAAGTTAGCTTAAAGCTCAGCATTGAGAAAACTAAAATCATTGCATCCAGTCTCTTCACTTCATGGCAAATAGATGGGAAAACATTGGAAACAGCAGCAGACTATTTTGGGGGGCTTGGAAATCACTGCAGGTGATGTCTGCCTCCATGAACTTAAAACGTATTTATGACTTGGAAGAAAATTGATGACCAAACTCGACAGCATATTAAAAAGCCGAGACGTTGCTTTGCCAACAAAGATCCATCCAGTCAAGGCTATGGTTTTTCCATATGTCATGGATGGATATGAAAGATGTACTATAAAGAAAGTGACAGCTGAAAATTGGATGCTTTTGAACTGTGGTGTTGGAGAAGATGCTTGTAGGTCGCTTAGACTACAAGGAGACGCAACCACTCCATCCTAAAGGAAATCAGGTCTGAATATACATTGGAAGGACTAATACTGAACCTTGAAACTCCAATACTTTGGCCACTTGATGTGAAGAGCTGACTCACTTGGAAGTTGCTTTGATTTGCCTGTGAGTGTGGGAGCCCTCCCTGGGCAAAGGGCCTCAGGGGTCATTGCCACTGAATCACGACCTCCAAGCAAGCGCATTCCAGCTGTGTGACATTCAGGGAAGCAGGAGACTGGGAAAACTATCTTCCTTAGAGGAAGGAAAGTCATCCACAGAGAGTGTGTTTTCAGGCCTCTCTTTGCAGCAAGTGTTTTGCTTCTCAGACATCAGAGCTGCAGGCTTGCTCTGAGGGCCTCAATTGCAGAGTCAGGGCTGTGTGTCTCACTGCACTTTCCAAGCATTGCAGACACATTCCTAGGTTGGAGCAGTGCTTCCCATGAGAAAGAAGCCTCGGGAGTGTGTCTGAGCGGGCTGAGTGCCATGCTAGGGTCACCTAGTCGAGGGCACCTTGCACATCCAATGGGCCCCAGGCGAGTAGCTATGGACCGGCCCTTCGGTTGAGACATCCCAAAGCAGGGAACAAAGCTAGCTCTGTCAGAAGGAGGAAAACAGCAATGGGATGGATTTTCAAGCAGTTGCTAAGTCACACCACGTTAGGGCTCCCGGGGAAAGAAATGCGAATTTTGCCTCTAGGCCCAGTATCCAGATGTGTGCACAGGATATTTTCCCCACAGGATTCAAGAATGTTCCAGACAGACCTAAGCTCACTAGCTCTCTCCTGCAGAGGAAATGAAATATTGTTGCTGAACCACGAAAAGATGCTGGGATTCTTGGCTTATGGAGGAGAAGAATTCAATCCAGGGCCCAAGACGAGGCTTGATTGCTCAGAGCTTTTGTGCAATAGAGTTTTATTAAAGGATAAAGGAGATAGAGAAAGCTTCTGACAGAGACATCACAAGGGGCAGAAAGCGTACCCCCTTGCTAGTGTTAGTAATGGAGTTATATACTCTCCAATAAGTTATGACAACGAACAAAAGAATGTCTGGAGGTTGTAAAGACTCACTAGACCTACTCCCATAATTGACATTTTAAGATAACAGGATTAGCCAGAAGGTTTTTCCAGAGACCGTCCTCAAGAAGGATGCATGATTGTTATATAATCCTAAGGAATGTAGAGGGGAAAACAGTTTGTCCTTCCTTCCTCCTTGAGAATTCTAGACCCCTCTCTCCTTGGGACCCTTGAACTTCTTATAAACCTGCCTTGGCAATGACTCTCTCAGAAACATGATTGAACAGCCGTTTGGAGCTTCCTTTGACTTTCCCTGGGAGGGAGGGAGCCCTCCCTGAGCACAGGGCCTCAGGGCCATGGCCAATGAAAAATAATCTCCCAGCAAGTGCTTTTCAGCCCTGTGTGACTCTCAGCCCACAGGAGGCTGAGAAAACTCTCTTCCTTGGAGGAAGGAAAGGCAGCCCAAGAGTGTGTTTTCAGGCCTGTATCTTGCAGCAAGTGTTTGGCTTGTTAGACAGAAGACCTGCAGGCCTGTTCCAACAGACTCAATGCCAGAATCAGGGCCTTGTGCCTCCCTGGCAGTTTCCTGGCCTTGCAAACACATTCCTAGGTGAGAGCAGTCCTGCCCATGGGGAAGCAGGCTGCGGGAGTGTGTCTGAGGGGGCCAGGTGTCATGCTGGGGTCACCTGGTCGAGGGCACCTTGCACCTCCAATGGACCCCAGGCAAGGAGTTGCAGGCCACCACCTTGCTTCTGAAATCCCAAAATGGGGAGCAAAGCTCGCTCTGTCAGAGGGAAGAAAACAGCAACAGGATGGATTTTCAAGCAGTTGCTAGGCTGTAGTGCGTTAGGGCTCCAAGGAAGGAAAATGTGAATTTTAGCCCCTACGACTGGTATCCAGGTGGGCTCCCAGGATGATTTCCCTGCAGGATCCAAGAACGTTCCAGACAGACCTGGGCTCACTAGCTCCCTCCTGCAGAGGAAACATGAGAGAACAGCTGTTTGGAGGTTGCTTTGACTTCCCCTGGGAGGGTAGGATCCCTCCCTGGGTGCAGGGCCTCAGGGGCCATTGCCGCTGAGAAATGCCCTTTAAGCCAGACCTTTCCAGCCTTGTATGACTCAGCACGGAGGAGACTGGAAAAGCTCTCTTCCTTGGAGGAAGGAAAGGCAGCCCCAGAGAGTGTGTTTTCACACCTGTATCTTGCCAGCAAGTGTTTGGCGTCTCAGACGTCAGACCTCCAGGCCTGCTCCAACGGCCTCAGTTCCAGAGTCAGGGCCGTGTGTCTCCCTGCATTTTCTGAGCCTTGGGAACACATTCCTAGGTCAGAACAGTCCTGCCCATGGGGAAGGAGGCTGCGGGAGTGTGTCTGAGGGGGTCGGGTGCCATGCTGGGGTCCAATAGACCCGGTACCTCCAATAGACCCCAGGACAACAGCGGTGGGGCTCCCCCTGGCTTCCGAAATGCCAAAGCGAGAAGCAAAGCTAGCTCTATCAGAAGGAAGAAAAGAGCAATCGGATGGATGTTCAGGCTGTTGCTGGCCGCACCACTTCAGGGTCCACCCCGAGAGGAACAGGCGCCCTGTGGCCCCTAGGTCCGATATGCAGGTTAACACACAGGGTGTGTCCCCATAGGAGCCAAGAATTTTCCTGACAGACCTAGGCTCACTAGAGCTCTCCTACAGGCAAAAGGGGTTAGAAACAGACTGTGGATGTGACTCTGCCTTTCCCAGCGAGCATGGGGCCCTCCCTACGGCCCCGGGCTCCAGGGAAAATTGTCCCTGAAAAATGACCTCCAAGAAGCGCTTTTCCAGCAGGCTGGGATGCAGAGTTCACAGGATGCGGGGAAAGTGATCGTGCTTCAGGGAAGAAGAGGCAGCCACCCAGTGTGTGTTTGCAACTCTGTATTTGGAAGAAACTGGTTAGCTCCTTCAAGGGGAGACCTCCAGGTCTGCTCAGAGGACCGAAATTCCAGAGGCAGCACCATGCATCTCCCCTGTCCTTTCTGAGCCTTGGAAAGACATGCCTAGCTTATAGCGGTATTGCTCATGAAGAAGCAGGATGCAGGAATGTGTCAGACATGACTGGGTGCCTTCCTGGGTTCAGCTCCGTGAGGGGCCTTTCCACTCAAAGTAGGTCCCATGCCTCCTTGGGGAGGAAGTGGGGCCCGCTTGCCTCCAAATTGCCAAAGGCTGGAACAAAGCTAGTTCTATCAGAGGTAAGAAAAGAGCAATTGGATGGATGTGGAAGCTGTTGCTGGGCCGCACTGCTTCAGGCCCCCCACCCCTCCGCCCCTGAGAGAAACAGGCGCCCTGTGGCCCCTAGGTCCTGGATGCAGTTTCACACATTGAATGTGTCCCCATAGGAGCCAAGAATTTTCCTGACAGACCTAGGCTCACTAGAGCTCTCCTACAGAGCAAAGGGGATGGGACAGATGTGTGGCTGTGGCTCTGCCTTTCCCTGGGAGTGTGGAGCCGCTCCCTATGGCCCTGGGCTCCAGGGGAAGTTGCCCCTGAATAATGACCTCCAAGAAGCGCTTTTGCAACTGGCTGAGACGTGGAGTTCTCAGGATGCAGGGAAAGCGAGTGTCCTTCGGGGGAAGCAAAGGCAGTCACCTGTTATCATGACTTACTAGAATAGTAGGTACCTTCTCCGGTTGGGCAGAGGCCTTCCCTGCCGGGGTCCAGCCCCGGTGGATCCAGGGAACTCGAAGGGTGGACGGCGTTGGCGTGGAAAGACTTGTTTGGTTTATTAATGTAAGATTAGATTAAGAAACTATAGTGTAGTAAGAAGGTTAAGTGGAGGAAGAGGGCTGAATAGCTTGGTTTACGCGGAAAGGCCAATATAAAATTCCAGACAAGGAATTTGCACCATCTACGTTGGGCCACCGGCGCCCCGCTTGAATATCTAAGGGTGCCTCGCCTTAAGCTCCCTTTCGTGCGGGTCTTAACAGCCGGGGCAAGTAAGTAGACCTGGCGAGCCTCCGCGCCCCAGATGGAGATTCAGCCTGAAGTTAAAGTAAAGAGCAGAGAGAGGAAAGGGGAGAGAAGAGGAGAGAGAGAGACATGAGGGGAGCCAGAGTCCCAAGAAACCAGGCCGAGAGACTAGTTCGAGAAACTGGTCCGAGAAACTGGCCCCCGGCCCCTGGCCCCCATCCTTTATTGTTCAGAAGGCCTTTTATACTTTTGATAAAACATGGAGATCAATGGGTAACACAGAATTATGTAGCGTTTCGCAAGCCCAGACTCTTTCTATACATCATTTTGTATACAAAAGGTCTCAGGTGATTTACATTATCTTCTGGCCAAGAAGCTTGTTAACACTTTTTTATCTCCCTTCCTTAATGAATGTTGATTTTGTTTCCCCTGAAGTGTTTTCTTTAATTTGCATCTCCTTAAAGCATTAAAGTTACATCTCTATAGAACAAAGGTGCAGTGGGATATAACAAAGAAGGTACTTAACTCGAAGATCTAATGTTGCTAATACCAGGC
>NW_017216507.1:0-13147 GCF_001704415.2 Capra hircus
TGATTCCGTGTTCGCCCCAAAAAGTGTAACACTATGACAGACGTAGGTTCCCTAGCACTCTCCTCCCCAGCAGAGACATGTGCAGGTGGTTGGGGCCTGATCCTGCGTGTCTGGGTTCCCGCCCACAGCCCAACTCAGGGGAAGCAGCCCCTGAGGCAAGACCTGCTGGAGGAGCCCTGAGCCCCCGCCTGATAGGCGAGTGCACAGCCAGCAGGGAAGCGAGCCTCCTAGGGGGAAGAGGAGGCAGCCCAGCCCTGTCATGCTGAAAGCCCTGCTTGCACGGAGCTAAGTGGGCCTCCTGTTCGGCAGAGCTCTAGCTCTGCTCAGAGCCCCGATCTCGCAGAGTTACTGGCGTTGGGCCCTTCTGCCATGGGCGAGCCTTGCCCAGACTTGCCTTGCTTTTAGGCTCCCTCCCCAGGAAGGAGCAGCCTGTGTGAGGCTGGGAGACGCCACTGGCGCCTTCCTGCCTTCAGCTCTGCTCCTGCCTTGCCTTTGCCCTTAGGTTCCAAGCGTCCTTGAGGAGGGCTCAGGGGCTGGTGGGTTGCACACTGCCAAGGGCTCCAGCAGTGAGAGCTCTGTCAGAGGGAGGCGAGGGTAACAGCAGGTATCCTTCAGCGGTTGCTTGGCTGCCCAGACTCAGCGCCGCACGGAGAGCACGAGGCTCCCAGGGCCCCTGGCAGGCGTCTTCAGCCCCGGAGAACCAAAGGCTGTCTCCGTGGGTGCCCAGAGAGTATATGACAGACGTAGGTTCCCTAGCACTCTCCTCCCCAGCAGAGACATGTGCAGGTGGTTGGGGCCTGATCCTGCGTGTCTGGGTTCCCGCCCACAGCACCAGCTCAGGGGAAGCAGCCCCTGAGGCAAGACCTGCTGGAGGAGCCCTGCGCCCCCGCCTGATAGGCGAATGCAGAGCCAGCAGGGAAGCGAGCCTCCTCGGGGGAAGAGGAGGCAGCCCAGCCCCGTCAAGCTGAAAGCCTTGCTTGCACGGAGCCAAGTGCGCCTCCAGTTCGGCAGAGCTCTAGCTCTGCTCAGAGCCCCGATCTGGCAGAGTTCCCGTCGCGAGGCTGCTCTGCCATGGGCGAGCCTTGCCCAGACTTGCCTTGCTTTTAGGCTCCCTCTCCAGGAAGGAGCAGGCTGTGTGAGGCTGGGAGACGCCACTGGCGCCTTCCTGGCTTCAGCTATGCTCCTGCCTTGCCTATGCACTTAGCTCCCAAGCGTCCTTGAGGAGGGCTCAGGGGCTGCTGGGTTGCACACTGACAAGGGCTCCATCAGTGAGAGCTCTGTCAGAGGGAAGCGAAGGGCAAAAGCAGGGCTCCTTCTGCGGTTGCTTTGCCGCCCAGACTCAGCGCCGCACGGAGAACACCAGGCTCCCAGGGCCCCTGGCTGGAGTCTGCAGCCCCGGACAACCAAAGGCTGTCTCTGTGGGTGCCCTGAGAGTGTGTGACAGACGTAGGTTCCCTAGCACTCTCCTCCCCAGCAGAGACATGTGCAGGTGGTTGGGGCCTTATACTGGGTGTCTGGGTTCCCGCCCACAGGACCAGCTCAGGGGAAGCAGCCCCTGAGGCAAGACCTGCTGGAGGAGCCCTGCGCCCCCGCCTGATAGGCGAGTGCAGAGCCAGCAGGGAAGCGAGCCTCCTCGGGGGAAGAGGAGGCAGCCAGCCCCCGTCAAGCTGAAAGCCCTGCTTGCACGGAGCCAAGTGCGCCTCCAGTACTGCAGAGCTCTAGCTCTGCTCAGAGGCCCGATCTGACAGAGTTCCTGGCGTGGGGCTTGTTCTGCCATGGGGCGAGCCTTGCCCAGACTTGCCTTGCTTTTAGGCTCCCTCCCCAGGAAGGAGCAGGCTGTGTGAGGCTGGGAGACGCCACTCTTCCTTCCTGCTTCAGCTCTTTGCCTTTGCACTTAGGTGCCAAGCGTCCTTGAGGAGGGCTCAGGGGCTGGTGGGTTGCACACTGCCAAGGGCTCCAGCAGTGAGAGCTCTGTCAGAGGGAAGGAAGGGCAACAGCAGGATCCTTCAGCGGTTGCTTGCCCCAGACTCAGCGCTGCACGGAGAGCACCAGGTTCCAGGGCCCCTGGCTGGGGTTTCAGCCCCGCACACCTAGAGGCTGACTCCGTGGGTGCCCAAAAAGTGTATGACAGACGTAGGTTCCCTAGCACTCTCCTCCCCAGCAGAGACATGTGCAGGTGGTTGGGGCCTGATCCTGCGTGTCTGGGTTCCCGCCCACAGCCCCAACTCAGGGGAAGCAGCCCCTGAGGCAAGACCTGCTGGAGGAGCCCTGAGCCCCCGCCTGATAGGCGAGTGCACAGCCAGCAGGGAAGCGAGCCTCCTAGGGGGAAGAGGAGGCAGCCCAGCCCTCAAGCTGAAACCCTGCTTGCACGGAGCTAAGTGCGCCTCCAGTTCGGCAGAGCTCTAGCTCTGCTCAGAGCCCCGATCTGGCAGAGTTACTGCGTTGGGCCCTTCTGCCATGGGCGAGCCTTGCCCAGACTTGCCTTGCTTTTAGGCTCCCTCCCAGGAAGAGCAGGCTGTGTGAGGCTGGGAGACGCCACTGGTTCCTGCCTTCAGCTCTGCTCCTGCCTTGCCTTTGCACTTAGGTTCCAAGCGTCCTTGAGGAGGGCTCAGGGCTGGTGGGTTGCACACTGCCAAGGGCTCCAGCAGTGAGAGCTCTGTCAGAGGGAGGAGGGTAACAGCAGGTATCCTTCCAGCGGTTGCTTGGCTGCCCAGACTCAGCGCCGCACGGAGAGCACGAGCTCCCAGGGCCCCTGGCTGGGTCTTCAGCCCCGGAGAACCGGCTGTCTCCGTGGGTGCCCAAGAGTGTATGACAGACGTAGGTTCCCTAGCACTCTCCTCCCCAGCAGAGACATGTGCAGGTGGTTGGGGCCTGATCCTGCGTGTCTGGGTTCCCGCCCACAGCACCAGCTCAGGGGAAGCAGCCCCTGAGGCAAGACCTGCTGGAGGAGCCCTGCGCCCCCGCCTGATAGGCGAGTGCAGAGCCAGCAGGGAAGCGAGCCTCCTCGGGGAAGAGGAGGCAGCCCAGCCCCGTCAAGCTGAAAGCCTGCTTGCACGGAGCCAAGTGCGCCTCCAGTTCGGCAGAGCTCTAGCTCTGCTCAGAGCCCCGATCTGGCAGAGTTCCCGTCGCGAGGCTTCTGCCATGGGCGAGCCTTGCCCAGACTTGCCTTGCTTTTAGGCTCCCTCTCCAGGAAGGAGCAGGCTGTGTGAGGCTGGGAGACGCCACTGGCGCCTTCCTGGCTTCAGCTATGCTCCTGCCTTGCCTATGCACTTAGGTCCCAAGCGTCCTTGAGGAGGGCTCAGGGCTGCTGGGTTGCACACTGCAAGGGCTCCAGCAGTGAGAGCTCTGTCAGAGGGAAGCGAAGGGCAAAGCAGGGCTCCTTCTGCGGTTGCTTTGGCCGCCCAGACTCAGCGCCGCACGGAGAACACCAGGCTCCCAGGGCCCCTGGCTGGAGTCTTCAGCAGCCCGGACAACCAAAGGCTGTCTCTGTGGGTGCCCTGAGAGTGTGTGACAGACGTAGGTTCCCTAGCACTCTCCTCCCCAGCAGAGACATGTGCAGGTGGTTGGGGCCTGATCTGGGTGTCTGGGTTCCCGCCCACAGGACCAGCTCAGGGGAAGCAGCCCCTGAGGCAAGACCTGCTGGAGGAGCCCTGCGCCCCCGCCTGATAGGCGAGTGCAGAGCCAGCAGGGAAGCGAGCCTCCTCGGGGGAAGAGGAGGCAGCCCAGCCCCGTCAAGCTGAAAGCCCTGCTTGCACGGAGCCAAGTGCGCCTCCAGTTGCAGAGCTCTAGCTCTGCTCAGAGGCCCGATCTGACAGAGTTCCTGGCGTGGGGCTTGTTCTGCCATGGGCGAGCCTTGCCCAGACTTGCCTTGCTTTTAGGCTCCCTCCCCAGGAAGGAGCAGGCTGTGTGAGGCTGGGAGACGCCACTTCCGCCTTCCTGGCTTCAGCTCTTGTCCTTTGCACTTAGGTCCCAAGCGTCCTTGAGGAGGGCTCAGGGGCTGGTGGGTTGCACACTGCCAAGGGCTCCAGCAGTGAGAGCTCTGTCAGAGGGAAGCGAGGGCAACAGCAGGTATCCTTCAGCGGTTGCTTGGCTGCCCAGACTCAGCGCTGCACGGAGAGCACCAGGTTCCAAGGGCCCCTGGCTGGGGTTTGCAGCCCGCACACCTAGAGCTGACTCCGTGGGTGCCTAGAAAGTGTGTGACAGACGTAGCTTCCCTAGCACTCTCCTCCCCAACAGAGACATGTGCAGGTGGTTGGGGCCTGATCCTGCGTGTCTGGGTTCCGCCCACACCCAACTCAGGGGAAGCAGCCCCTGAGGCAAGACCTGCTGGAGGAGCCCTGAGCCCCCGCCTGATAGGCGAGTGCACAGCCAGCAGGGAAGCGAGCCTCCTCGGGGAAGAGGAGGCAGCCCAGCCCCTCAAGCTGAAACCCTGCTTGCACGGAGCTAAGAGCGCCTCCAGTAAGGCAGAGCTCTAGCTCTGCTCAGAGCCCGATCTGGCAGCGTCCCTGCGCGAGGCTGCTCTGCCGGGGCGAGCCTTGCCCAGACTTGCCTTGCTTTTAGGCTCCCTCTCCAGGGAAGAGCAGGCTGTGTGAGGCTGGGAGACGCCACTGGTTACTTCCTTGCCTCAGCTCCGCTCCTGCCTTGCCTTTGCACTTAGGTCCAGGCGTCCTTGGGAGGGCTTAGGGGCTGGTGGGTTGCACACTGCCAAGGGATCCAGCAGTGAGAGCTCTGTCAGAGGGAAGGGAAGGGCAACTGCAGGATCCTCCAGCGGTGCGTGGCCGCCAGACTCAGCGCCGCACGGAGAGCACCAGGCTCCCAGGGCCCCTGGCTGGGGTCTTCAGCCCCGCACACCGGGAGGCTGATTCCGTGTTCGCCCAAAAGTGTATGACAGACGTAGGTTCCCTAGCACTCTCCTCCCCAGCAGAGACATGTGCAGGTGGTTGGGGCCTGATCCTGCGTGTCTGGGTTCCCGCCACAGCCCAAACTCAGGGGAAGCAGCCCCTGAGGCAAGACCTGCTGGAGGAGCCCTGAGCCCCCCGCCTGATAGGCGAGTGCACAGCCAGCAGGGAAGCGAGCCTCCTAGGGGGAAGAGGAGGCAGCCCAGCCCTGTCAAGCTGAAAGCCCTGCTTGCACGGAGCTAAGTGGCGCCTCCTGTTCGGCAGAGCTCTAGCTCTGCTCAGAGCCCCGATCTGGCAGCGTCCCCTGCGCGAGGCTGCTCTGCCGGGGCGAGCATTGCCCAGACTTGCCTTGCTTTTAGGCTCCCTCTCCAGGAAGAGCAGGCTGTGTGAGGCTGGGAGACGCCACTGGTTACTTCCTTGCCTCAGCTCCGCTCCTGCCTTGCCTTTGCACTTAGGTGCCAAGGCGTCCTTGGGGAGGGCTTAGGGGCTGGTGGGTTGCACACTGCCAAGGGCTCCAGCAGTGAGAGCTCTGTCAGAGGGAAGGGAAGGGCAACTGCAGGATCCTCCAGCGGTGCTGGCCGGCCCAGACTCAGCGCCGCACGGAGAGCACCAGGCTCCCAGGGCCCCTGGCTGGGGTCTTCAGCCCCGCACACCGGGAGGCTGATTCCGTGTTCGCCCAAAAGTGTATGACAGACGTAGGTTCCCTAGCACTCTCCTCCCCAGCAGAGACATGTGCAGGTGGTTGGGGCCTGATCCTGCGTGTCTGGGTTCCCGCCCACAGCCCCAACTCAGGGGAAGCAGCCCCTGAGGCAAGACCTGCTGGAGGAGCCCTGAGCCCCCGCCTGATAGGCGAGTGCACAGCCAGCAGGGAAGCGAGCCTCCTAGGGGGAAGAGGAGGCAGCCCAGCCCTGTCATGCTGAAAGCCCTGCTTGCACGGAGCTAAGTGGGCCTCCTGTTCGGCAGAGCTCTAGCTCTGCTCAGAGCCCCGATCTCGCAGAGTTACTGGCGTTGGGCCCTTCTGCCATGGGCGAGCCTTGCCCAGACTTGCCTTGCTTTTAGGCTCCCTCCCCAGGAAGGAGCAGCCTGTGTGAGGCTGGGAGACGCCACTGGCGCCTTCCTGCCTTCAGCTCTGCTCCTGCCTTGCCTTTGCCCTTAGGTTCCAAGCGTCCTTGAGGAGGGCTCAGGGGCTGGTGGGTTGCACACTGCCAAGGGCTCCAGCAGTGAGAGCTCTGTCAGAGGGAGCGAGGGTAACAGCAGGTATCCTTCAGCGGTTGCTTGGCTGCCCAGACTCAGCGCCGCACGGAGAGCACGAGGCTCCCAGGGCCCCTGGCAGGCGTCTTCAGCCCCGGAGAACCAAAGGCTGTCTCCGTGGGTGCCCAGAGAGTATATGACAGACGTAGGTTCCCTAGCACTCTCCTCCCCAGCAGAGACATGTGCAGGTGGTTGGGGCCTGATCCTGCGTGTCTGGGTTCCCGCCCACAGCACCAGCTCAGGGGAAGCAGCCCCTGAGGCAAGACCTGCTGGAGGAGCCCTGCGCCCCCGCCTGATAGGCGAATGCAGAGCCAGCAGGGAAGCGAGCCTCCTCGGGGGAAGAGGAGGCAGCCCAGCCCCGTCAAGCTGAAAGCCTTGCTTGCACGGAGCCAAGTGCGCCTCCAGTTCGGCAGAGCTCTAGCTCTGCTCAGAGCCGATCTGGCAGAGTTCCCGTCGCGAGGCTGCTCTGCCATGGGCGAGCCTTGCCCAGACTTGCCTTGCTTTTAGGCTCCCTCTCCAGGAAGGAGCAGGCTGTGTGAGGCTGGGAGACGCCACTGGCGCCTTCCTGGCTTCAGCTATGCTCCTGCCTTGCCTATGCACTTAGCTCCCAAGCGTCCTTGAGGAGGGCTCAGGGGCTGCTGGGTTGCACACTGACAAGGGCTCCATCAGTGAGAGCTCTGTCAGAGGGAAGCGAAGGGCAAAAGCAGGGCTCCTTCTGCGGTTGCTTTGCCGCCCAGACTCAGCGCCGCACGGAGAACACCAGGCTCCCAGGGCCCCTGGCTGGAGTCTGCAGCCCCGGACAACCAAAGGCTGTCTCTGTGGGTGCCCTGAGAGTGTGTGACAGACGTAGGTTCCCTAGCACTCTCCTCCCCAGCAGAGACATGTGCAGGTGGTTGGGGCCTGATCCTGGGTGTCTGGGTTCCCGCCCACAGGACCAGCTCAGGGGAAGCAGCCCCTGAGGCAAGACCTGCTGGAGGAGCCCTGCGCCCCGCCTGATAGGCGAGTGCAGAGCCAGCAGGGAAGCGAGCCTCCTCGGGGGAAGAGGAGGCAGCCCAGCCCCGTCAAGCTGAAAGCCTGCTTGCACGGAGCCAAGTGCGCCTCCAGTTACGGCAGAGCTCTAGCTCTGCTCAGAGGCCCGATCTGACAGAGTTCCTGGCGTGGGGCTTGTTCTGCCATGGGCGAGCCTTGCCCAGACTTGCCTTGCTTTTAGGCTCCCTCCCCAGGAAGGAGCAGGCTGTGTGAGGCTGGGAGACGCCACTGTCCGCCTTCCTGGCTTCAGCTCTTGTCCTTTGCACTTAGGTCCCAAGCGTCCTTGAGGAGGGCTCAGGGGCTGGTGGGTTGCACACTGCCAAGGGCTCCAGCAGTGAGAGCTCTGTCAGAGGGAAGCGAGGGCAACAGCAGGTATCCTTCAGCGGTTGCTTGGCTGCCCAGACTCAGCGCTGCACGGAGAGCACCAGGTTCCAAGGGCCCCTGGCTGGGGTTTGCAGCCCGCACACCTAGAGGCTGACTCCGTGGGTGCCTAGAAAGTGTGTGACAGACGTAGCTTCCCTAGCACTCTCCTCCCCCAACAGAGACATGTGCAGGTGGTTGGGCCTGATCCTGCGTGTCTGGGTTCACGCCCGCATCCCCAACTCAGGGGAAGCAGCCCTGAGGCAAGACCTGCTGGAGGAGCCCTGAGCCCCCGCCTGAGAGGCGAGTGCACAGCCAGCAGGGAAGCGAGCCTCCTAGGGGGGAAGAGGAGGCAGCCCAGCCCCTCAAGCTGAAACCCTGCTTGCACGGAGCTAAGAGCGCCTCCAGTAAGGCAGAGCTCTAGCTCTGCTCAGAGCCCCGATCTGGCAGCGTCCCCTGCGCGAGGCTGCTCTGCCGGGGCCGAGCATTGCCCAGACTTGCCTTGCTTTTAGGCTCCCTCTCCAGGGAAGAGCAGGCTGTGTGAGGCTGGGAGACGCCACTGGTTACTTCCTTGCCTCAGCTCCGCTCCTGCCTTGCCTTTGCACTTAGGTGGCCAGGCGTCCTTGGGGAGGGCTTAGGGGCTGGTGGGTTGCACACTGCCAAGGGATCCAGCAGTGAGAGCTCTGTCAGAGGGAAGGGAAGGGCAACTGCAGGACTCCTCCAGCGGATGCGTGGCCGGCCAGACTCAGCGCCGCACGGAGAGGCACCAAGGCTCCCAGGGCCCCTGGCTGGGGTCTTCAGCCCCAGCACACCGGGAGGCTGATTCCGTGTTCGCCCAAAAAGTGTATGACAGACGTAGGTTCCCCTAGCACTCTCCTCCCCAGCAGAGACATGTGCAGGTGGTTGGGGCCTGATCCTGCGTGTCTGGGTTCCCGCCCACCAGCCCCAACTCAGGGGAAGCAGCCCCTGAGGCAAGACCTGCTGGAGGAGCCCTGAGCCCCCGCCTGATAGGCGAGTGCACAGCCAGCAGGGAAGCGAGCCTCCTAGGGGGAAGAGGAGGCAGCCCCAGCCCTGTCATGCTGAAAGCCCTGCTTGCACGGAGCTAAGTGGGCCTCCTGTTCGGCAGAGCTCTAGCTCTGCTCAGAGCCCCGATCTCGCAGAGTTACTGGCGTTGGGCCCTTCTGCCATGGGCGAGCCTTGCCCAGACTTGCCTTGCTTTTAGGCTCCCTCCCCAGGAAGGAGCAGCCTGTGTGAGGCTGGGAGACGCCACTGGCGCCTTCCTGCCTTCAGCTCTGCTCCTGCCTTGCCTTTGCCCTTAGGTTCCAAGCGTCCTTGAGGAGGGCTCAGGGCTGGTGGGTTGCACACTGCCAAGGGCTCCAGCAGTGAGAGCTCTGTCAGAGGGAGGCGAGGGTAACAGCAGGTATCCTTCAGCGGTTGCTTGGCTGCCCAGACTCAGCGCCGCACGGAGAGCACGAGGCTCCCAGGGCCCCTGCAGGCGTCTTCAGCCCCGGAGAACCAAAGGCTGTCTCCGTGGGTGCCCAGAGAGTATATGACAGACGTAGGTTCCCTAGCACTCTCCTCCCCAGCAGAGACATGTGCAGGTGGTTGGGGCCTGATCCTGCGTGTCTGGGTTCCCCGCCCACAGCACCAGCTCAGGGGAAGCAGCCCCTGAGGCAAGACCTGCTGGAGGAGCCCTGCGCCCCCGCCTGATAGGCGAATGCAGAGCCAGCAGGGAAGCGAGCCTCCTCGGGGGAAGAGGGAGGCAGCCCAGCCCCGTCAAGCTGAAAGCCTTGCTTGCACGGAGCCAAGTGCGCCTCCAGTTCGGCAGAGCTCTAGCTCTGCTCAGAGCCCCGATCTGGCAGAGTTCCCGTCGCGAGGCTGCTCTGCCATGGGCGAGCCTTGCCCAGACTTGCCTTGCTTTTAGGCTCCCTCTCCAGGAAGGAGCAGGCTGTGTGAGGCTGGGAGACGCCACTGGCGCCTTCCTGGCTTCAGCTATGCTCCTGCCTTGCCTATGCACTTAGCTCCCAAGCGTCCTTGAGGAGGGCTCAGGGGCTGCTGGGTTGCACACTGACAAGGGCTCCATCAGTGAGAGCTCTGTCAGAGGGAAGCGAAGGGCAAAAGCAGGGCTCCTTCTGCGGTTGCTTTGCCGCCCAGACTCAGCGCCGCACGGAGAACACCAGGCTCCCAGGGCCCCTGGCTGGAGTCTGCAGCCCCGGACAACCAAAGGCTGTCTCTGTGGGTGCCCTGAGAGTGTGTGACAGACGTAGGTTCCCTAGCACTCTCCTCCCCAGCAGAGACATGTGCAGGTGGTTGGGGCCTTATACTGGTGTCTGGGTTCCCGCCCACAGGACCAGCTCAGGGGAAGCAGCCCCTGAGGCAAGACCTGCTGGAGGAGCCCTGCGCCCCCGCCTGATAGGCGAGTGCAGAGCCAGCAGGGAAGCGAGCCTCCTCGGGGGAAGAGGAGGCAGCCCAGCCCCGTCAAGCTGAAAGCCCTGCTTGCACGGAGCCAAGTGCGCCTCCAGTACTGCAGAGCTCTAGCTCTGCTCAGAGGCCCGATCTGACAGAGTTCCTGGCGTGGGCTTGTTCTGCCATGGGCGAGCCTTGCCCAGACTTGCCTTGCTTTTAGGCTCCCTCCCCAGGAAGGAGCAGGCTGTGTGAGGCTGGGAGACGCCACTTCCGCCTTCCTGGCTTCAGCTCTTGTCCTTTGCACTTAGGTCCCAAGCGTCCTTGAGGAGGGCTCAGGGGCTGGTGGGTTGCACACTGCCAAGGGCTCCAGCAGTGAGAGCTCTGTCAGAGGGAAGCGAGGGCAACAGCAGGTATCCTTCAGCGGTTGCTTGGCTGCCCAGACTCAGCGCTGCACGGAGAGCACCAGGTTCCAAGGGCCCCTGGCTGGGGTTTGCAGCCCCGCACACCTAGAGGCTGACTCCGTGGGTGCCTAGAAAGTGTGTGACAGACGTAGCTTCCCTAGCACTCTCCTCCCCAACAGAGACATGTGCAGGTGGTTGGGGCCTGATCCTGCGTGTCTGGGTTCACGCCCGCATCCCCAACTCAGGGGAAGCAGCCCCTGAGGCAAGACCTGCTGGAGGAGCCCTGAGCCCCCGCCTGATAGGCGAGTGCACAGCCAGCAGGGAAGCGAGCCTCCTAGGGGGAAGAGGAGGCAGCCCAGCCCCCTCAAGCTGAAACCCTGCTTGCACGGAGCTAAGAGCGCCTCCAGTAAGGCAGAGCTCTAGCTCTGCTCAGAGCCCCGATCTGGCAGCGTCCCCTGCGCGAGGCTGCTCTGCCGGGGCCGAGCATTGCCCAGACTTGCCTTGCTTTTAGGCTCCCTCTCCAGGGAAGAGCAGGCTGTGTGAGGCTGGGAGACGCCACTGGTTACTTCCTTGCCTCAGCTCCGCTCCTGCCTTGCCTTTGCACTTAGGTGCCAGGCGTCCTTGGGGAGGGCTTAGGGGCTGGTGGGTTGCACACTGCCAAGGGATCCAGCAGTGAGAGCTCTGTCAGAGGGAAGGGAAGGGCAACTGCAGGACTCCTCCAGCGGATGCGTGGCCGGCCAGACTCAGCGCCGCACGGAGAGCACCAGGCTCCCAGGGCCCCTGGCTGGGGTCTTCAGCCCCGCACACCGGGAGGCTGATTCCGTGTTCGCCCAAAAAGTGTATGACAGACGTAGGTTCCCTAGCACTCTCCTCCCCAGCAGAGACATGTGCAGGTGGTTGGGGCCTGATCCTGCGTGTCTGGGTTCCCGCCCACAGCCCCAACTCAGGGGAAGCAGCCCCTGAGGCAAGACCTGCTGGAGGAGCCCTGAGCCCCCGCCTGATAGGCGAGTGCACAGCCAGCAGGGAAGCGAGCCTCCTAGGGGGAAGAGGAGGCAGCCCAGCCCTGTCATGCTGAAAGCCCTGCTTGCACGGAGCTAAGTGGGCCTCCTGTTCGGCAGAGCTCTAGCTCTGCTCAGAGCCCCGATCTCGCAGAGTTACTGGCGTTGGGCCCTTCTGCCATGGGCGAGCCTTGCCCAGACTTGCCTTGCTTTTAGGCTCCCTCCCCAGGAAGGAGCAGCCTGTGTGAGGCTGGGAGACGCCACTGGCGCCTTCCTGCCTTCAGCTCTGCTCCTGCCTTGCCTTTGCCCTTAGGTTCCAAGCGTCCTTGAGGAGGGCTCAGGGGCTGGTGGGTTGCACACTGCCAAGGGCTCCAGCAGTGAGAGCTCTGTCAGAGGGAGGCGAGGGTAACAGCAGGTATCCTTCAGCGGTTGCTTGGCTGCCCAGACTCAGCGCCGCACGGAGAGCACGAGGCTCCCAGGGCCCCTGGCAGGCGTCTTCAGCCCCGGAGAACCAAAGGCTGTCTCCGTGGGTGCCCAGAGAGTATATGACAGACGTAGGTTCCCTAGCACTCTCCTCCCAGCAGAGACATGTGCAGGTGGTTGGGGCCTGATCCTGCGTGTCTGGGTTCCCGCCCACAGCACCAGCTCAGGGGAAGCAGCCCCTGAGGCAAGACCTGCTGGAGGAGCCTGCTGCGCCCCCGCCTGATAGGCGAATGCAGAGCCAGCAGGGAAGCGAGCCTCCTCGGGGGGAAGAGGAGGCAGCCCAGCCCCGTCAAGCTGAAAGCCTTGCTTGCACGGAGCCAAGTGCGCCTCCAGTTCGGCAGAGCTCTAGCTCTGCTCAGAGCCCCGATCTGGCAGAGTTCCCGTCGCGAGGCTGCTCTGCCATGGGCGAGCCTTGCCCAGACTTGCCTTGCTTTTAGGCTCCCTCTCCAGGAAGGAGCAGGCTGTGTGAGGCTGGGAGACGCCACTGGCGCCTTCCTGGCTTCAGCTATGCTCCTGCCTTGCCTATGCACTTAGCTCCCAAGCGTCCTTGAGGAGGGCTCAGGGGCTGCTGGGTTGCACACTGACAAGGCGCTCCATCAGTGAGAGCTCTGTCAGAGGGAAGCGAAGGGCAAAAGCCAGGGCTCCTTCTGCGGTTGCTTTGCCGCCCAGACTCAGCGCCGCACGGAGAACACCAGGCTCCAGGGCCCCTGGCTGGAGTCTGCAGCCCCGGACAACAAAGGCTGTCTCTGTGTGCCCAGAGAGTGTGTGACAGACGTAGGTTCCCTAGCACTCTCCTCCCCAGCAGCAGAGACATGTGCAGGTGGTTGGGGCCTGAGGGTTCGCCCGTGCCCCAGCTCAGGGGGAAGCAGCCCCTGAGGCAAGACCTGCTGGAGGAGCCCTGCGCCCCCGCCTGATAGGCGAGTGCAGAGCCAGCAGGGAAGCGAGCCTCCTCGGGGGAAGAGGAGGCAGCCCAGCCCCGTCAAGCTGAAAGCCCTGCTTGCACGGAGCCAAGTGCGCCTCCAGTACTGCAGAGCTCTAGCTCTGCTCAGAGGCCCCGATCTGACAGAGTTCCTGGCGTGGGGCTTGTTCTGCCATGGGCGAGCCTTGCCCAGACTTGCCTTGCTTTTAGGCTCCCTCCCCAGGAAGGAGCAGGCTGTGTGAGGCTGGGAGACGCCACTTCGCCTTCCTGTTCAGCTCTTGTCCTTTGCACTTAGGTCCCAAGCGTCCTTGAGGAGGGCTCAGGGCTGGTGGTTTGCACACTGCCAAGGGCTCCAGCAGTGAGAGCTCTGTCAGAGGAAGCGAGGGCAACAGCAGGTCCTTC
>NW_017216508.1:0-13147 GCF_001704415.2 Capra hircus
GTCAGCTCTTCACATCAAATGGCCACAGTATTGGAGTTTCAGGTTCAGTATTAGTCCTTCCAATGTATATTCAGACCTGATTTCCTTTAGGATGGAGTGGTTGCGTCTCCTTGTAATCTAAGCGACCTACAAGCATCTTCTCCAACACCACAGTTCAAAAGCATCCAATTTTCAGCTGTCACTTTCTTTATAGTACATCTTTCATATCCATCCATGACATATGGAAAAACCATAGCCTTGACTGGATGGATCTTTGTTGGCAAAGCAACGTCTCGGCTTTTTTAATATGCTGTCTAGTTTGGTCATCACTTTTCTTCCAAGTCATAAATATGTTTTAAGTTCATGGAGGCAGCCATCACCTGCAGTGATTTCCAAGCCCCCCAAAATAGTCTGCTGCTGTTTCCAATGTTTTTCCCATCTATTTGGCCATGAAGTGATGAGACTGGATGCAATGATTTTAGTTTTCTGAATGCTGAGCTTTAAGCTAACTTTTTCACTCTCCTCTTTCACTTTCATCAGGAGACTCTTTAGTTCTTATACACTTTCTGCCATAAGGGTGGTGTCGTCTGCATATCTGAGATTCTTGATATTTCTCCCAGCAATCTGGATTCCAGCGTGTGCTTCCTCCAGCAGTGTTTCTCATGATGTACTCTGCATATAAGTTAAATAAGCAGGCTGACAATATACAGCCTTGACATATTCCTTTTCCTATTTAGAACCAGTCTGTTGTTCCATGTCCAGTTCGAACTGTTTCTTCCTGACCTGCATACAGGTTTCTCAAGAGACAGGTCAGGTGGTCTGGTATTCCCATCTCTTTCAGAATTTTTCCCAGTTTATTGTGATCCACACAGTCAAAGGCTTTGGCATAGTCAATAAAGCAGAAATAGATGTCTTTTTTTCTGGAACTCTCTTGCTTTTTCAATGATCCAGTGGATGTTGGCAGTTTGATCTCTGGTTTCTCTGCATTTTTTTAAATCCCTCTTGAACATTTGGAAGTTCACAGTTCATGTGAACTTGGAGAATTTTGAGCATTACTTTACTAGTGTGTGAGATGAGTGCAATTGTGCAGCAGCTTGAATATTCTTTGTCATTGCCTTTCTTTGGGATTGGAATGAAAACTGACCTAATGACTAGGTGTTTTCAATTGCATATGCTGAAAGAACTGGCTGTGCAGTTTTGAAGAAAAAAAATCATTTTAACCCATTTTCTCTGAAGTGCAAGGCATATCATGGCCATCCCTGAATCATAAAGTCACCTTTTCTTTATGTAGTCATAGTTTCATGCCTAAATTATAGGCCAACAATGCTCAAATGGACTCTGATGTCAGGGGCAGATCAACTAATAAAAAGCTTGGATTGTCCCTCTGGAGGAAAGTGAGATCTTGGTCCCACAAGAAGAATCTGAAGGGTTAAGGGAACTTGCAAGAGTGGGGAAAGCTTAGTCCATCCTACATGTACCAAAATCTTAAATAAGGCTTATTTACTTTACCGAAGTAAAAAAACAGATGATGAAACAATTATAAATCAATGAAAGGTAAAGAAACTCATAGTCTGTTATCAAAAATTGCATTCTAAGAAAACTTTGTGCTCTTAACCTTAGAGAGGAGACTAAATTCCATCTGGCTACCAGCTTACCAGAAGACAAACAAACAAACAAACAAATTATCGCGTAAGCCTTAAAAAAAGTATATTCCATATATCTTGAAGTAGCAGTATTTCTGCAAAGGCATCAGTGTGAAACCATAGAGGACATGGTTAAAACCTGATTAAATAGAAATTGACAATGTAATCTGGTCACTGCTGCGACTTGAAATGCTTTAATATGATAACTGGAATTATAACTGACAGCATTTGACCAGGACATATCAGATTTTTCACGGATGTCACATAATTTCTAGGATATCTATATTAGGAACTGAAGGAATCTTTGAACCTAGGAAAGAAAACAACAGTCTCAAAGGCCCTTGCTGAATCATCTATCAGCAAGGAATGTCTTTGCAAGGATCGCAAAGTGAAGGGAAAATACACCGACCTGCCTCTGCAACTTCGGTCCTCTGAGCAGATCTGGAGGTCTCCCTTTGTATAAGCTAACCTGTTCCTTCCAAATGGAGGTTTGCAACACAAAACAAGTGGCCGCCTATTCTTCCCCGAAGGAGGCTCTCTTTCCCCACATCCTGCGAACTCCCTTTCCCAGCCTCCTGGAAAAGCGCTTCTTGCAGTTCCTTTCAGAAAATCCTATGGACGGAGAAGCCTGGTAGGCCTGCAGTCCGTGGGGTCGCTGAGGGTCAGACACGACTGAGCGACTGCACTTTCATTTTCACTTTCATGCATTGGAGAAGGCAATGGCAACCCACTTACTGTTCTTGCCTGGAGAATCCCAGGGACGGGGGAGCCTAGTGGGCTACCGTCTATGGCGTCGCACAGAGTCGAACACGACTGAAGCAACTTAACAGCAGCAGCAGCAGCAGTTCCTTTCTTAGGGGCAGTTTATCCCTGAGATTGGGACCTGGAAAGGCAGAGCCACCTCCACACACACGTCTTTTTTGTCTCCTTTCCTCTGGAGGAGAGCTCTAGTGAGCCCTAGGTCTGTCAGGAAAATTCTTGGCTTTGACAGGATCACACCCGGTGTGTGAACCTGCCATACCTGACCTAGGGGCCACAGGGCACCTGTTTGCTCGAGTGGGTCCTGGAGGGGTGCAGCATAGCAAGAGCTTAAAAATCCATCCAATTTGTCTTTTTTTTTTTTTTACCTCAGAGAGAACGAGTTTGCTCCACCTCCACCCTTTGGCAGTGTGGAGGGAAGAGGGTACCACCCTCTCCCCAAAGGGGACATAGGGCCTACCAGGAGAGAAAGGCCCCTTGAGGAGCTGAGCCCAGGTAGGCAGCCAGTGATGTCAAGCACACTCCCGCTGCTTGCTTCTTCATGGGCACTCCCACGATCTGCTAGGAATGTCTTTGCAAGGATCTCAAAGGGAAGGGAAGATACATGGCCCTGTCTCTGGAACTTCAGTCCTCTGAGCAGATCTGGAGGTCTTGAGCTGTATAAGCAAACCTGTTCCTTCCAAATAGAGGCTTGCAAAACACACCCCGGTGGTTGCCTCTTCTTCCCCGAAGAAGTCTTTCTTTCCCCACATGCTGCGAACTCCCTGTCCCAACCTCCAAGAATAGCGCTTCTTGCCATTCCTTTCTTAGAGGCAGTTATCTCTGAGCCTGGGGCCGTAGGGAGTAGCCCCACACTCACAGGGAAAGGCAAAGACTCCTCCATACATCTCCTCTATCCCCTTTGCTCCGGAGGTAGAGCTCTAGTGAGCCTAGGTCTTTCAGGAAAATTCTTGGCTTGGACAGGATCTCACCCTGTTTGTGAACCTGCATACCCAACCAGGGGCCACAGAGCACCTGTTTCAGTAAAGTGGCGCCCTGAAAGGGTGCAGCCTAGCAAGAGCTTGAAAATCCATTCAATTGCTGTTTTTGTACCTCTGACAGAGCGAGCTTGGCTCCACCCTTTGGCAGTGAGGAGAAAAGAGGCATGACACCCTCCCCAAGGGACATGGGGCCTACTTCGAGAGGAAAGGCCCCTTGTGGAGATGAGGCCAGGAAGGCACACAGTCGTGTCAAACACACTCCCCACTGCTTGCTTCTTCAGGGGCACTCCCGCTATCAGCTAGGAATGTCTTTGCAATGATCACAAAGGGAAGGGGAGATACAGGGCCCTGCTTCTGGACCTCCGTGCTCTGAGCAAATCTCGAGGTCTCCCGTTGTTGGTCAAGGTCAAGGTCAAGTTCAAGTTCAAGGTCAAGTTGAAGTTCAAGGTCAAGGTCAAGTTCAAGTTCATGGTAAAGGTCAAGTTCAAGTTCAGGTTCAAGGTCAAGGTCAAGTTCAAGGTCAAGATCAAGTTCAAGTTCAAGGTCAAGGTCAACTTCAAGGTCAAGGTCAAGGTCAAGTTCAGGGTCAAGTTCAAGGTTAAGGTTAAGTTCTAAGTCAAGTTCAAGGTCAAGGTCAAGGTCAAGGTCAAGTTCAAATTCAAGGCAAGGCAAGGCCCAGCCCAAGGCCAAGGCAAGGGCAAGGGCAACGCCAAGGGCAAGGCAAGGCCCAGGCCAAGGCAAAGGCCAAGGCCACCAAAGCGAAGCCCAAACCCCGTAACGCCTGACAAAAGGCAGAAGCCACTAGGCCCCTGCGCAGAGGAAGCCACTAAAGGCAGCAAGGCCACAGAGCTCCCCGACTCCCATTCCCACAGGAAGATATGAGGATAAAGGGCCTCATCCCAGCACAGCACCTGCTCCCACCACCCACCACCCAACCCCGGCCCCCCCGCCCCCGCAGCACTCCCCCTGAAACAACACTGTCTTCCCAGAAAAGAGAACGGAGAAGCCATGCGTGTGCCAAAGGAGCAAGATGAACGAACGATGCCAGGCCCTCCGAATTTGGGCACACCTGACGCCTCGGAACCCCGGGCCTGGCCGATGGGTCCCCGCCGTTCTCGGGTGGGAGGGGGTCAACACGTTGGCCGAGAGCCCTTGCCCAGGCCACCTGCAAATCCCCTGAGATGTGATCCGACCACAGGGACCGAGGGCAAACGTACTGCTTGAGGTGCTGGAGGAGCCGGACAAAGCCATGGTGGGAGAGGCACACGGGCATGCTGCAGACTGCTGGCCGAGTGGGTGGGGACCCAGCAGCTCAGGACTCTGGAAAGCGGGAGGCGGCTCCGCCCCCATTGACGTCAATAAGGTTTGGGTGGGTAGATGGAGGGGGCCGCCCCTGGCCTCTTTCCAAGCAGAGACCCTGGACGGAGTCCCGTGGAGTGAGTGGGCTTTTTCCCGGGCACGGCTGTGCCCCAGGACCGCCAAGATCCCCGTTGGGGTGGGCGGGCAGTTCGGGGGCTTTGGTTTGTGGCCCTCCTCTCAGCGGGGGGTGGGATCAATCCCGGGTGGATCAATCAGGGGCCCTCAGCAGTGCCAAGGGAGCTCACCGCCCAGGAAACGCCCCTAGGTCCCTTTGAATTGGCCACCAACGCCCCCTTCCCAGCCTGCCTTGCTCTGGGATTTCCCGCCTTTTCACATTCCACAGGTCCCTGGGCCTCGACTGTCCCCCTCTGGCTCCTCTGAGGCATTCTGGGACACCAGACGCTCTCTCCAGCGCCTCCACCTAGATCCCTCGCTGTCCTCGCCTCTGTTTCCCCCCTGCCCCCTCCCCAACTCCTCCGTGGGCTCTTGGCGTCCATTCCCTACAGCAGTCCCAGAGTGCCACCCCCGAGGGCTTTGAGTTGCCTGGAGCCCAAGGCTCCGGACAGAGACCTGAGGGGCCAGCGTCTGGACTGGCAGCTAATGCCATTTGGGGCTTTTCTCACGTGGAGCCTGAGGCCCGAATATCCACGGGCAACCCCCAGCGCGAGTGCCCTGGAGATACCCGACCAAGGGGACAGTGTACCCCCTACTGTGGGGAAGGAGGTTCCTGTTTTCCCTGCACTGGTTCGACTTTCACGCCGAGGATCGATCACACCATGGTGGCAAGTGGAATAGCCCTGAGAGAAAGCCTCATGGGAAGACTCGAGGGAAAGCCACAGATCCCTTGATCCACGGGACGGGAAGCGAGACACTGCTGCTACCGCCTCAGGAGGAAAGCGCACGTGCATGACCCCACTCGAGCCGAGGACTTGACGCCACTTGGGAGACTCCAGAAGTACGCCAAGATAAATGTCAGCACTGGAGAGCAATCCTCAGGTTCCGGTCCCGACTCACACAAGGACTTAGGCCCCGGCATCGACAGGAGAGGAATCCTGAGAGGGCCCCTAGCACCTCGCATGGGGACTGGCCTTTCCTGAGGTCACCAGAGCGGTCCCTGAGGTCTCTGTCGAAACTCGAGAGCACCTGCCCGCAACTGGAGAAAATCCAGGAGGTTCTCCCCTCCAGGCGAGATGAGGCCCATTTCCGCTCAGGCGTCTCGAGGCTAATCACAACTAACCTCTGGAACTTCCAAAGGGTCCTTCACACCCTTGCTGCAAGTCAAGAAGTTCTCCGACATACCATCTCCACTCGAGAGGAAGGACGAGGGTCCCGCCCACATCCAGAGGAGCCCCGTTTCTGCCTCCTAGCTCGAGAGGAGGGATCCTTTTCCTGCGTGGTCGGTCAAGTATTCCCGGCGTTCCGGTTGCATCTCAAGAGGAGGCGCTCTCCACAGGAAAGGCGAGAGGAACTCCAGGGTCGTGCCACCATTCCCAGAGTCCCAAAGATGTCTCAGTTAATTCCAATGAAAACTGTTTTCCCTGCACTGCCTCGACTTTCAAGCCGAGGATCGACTCACACCACGCTGGTACGTGGGACAGCCCTGTGGGAAAGCCTCGTGGGAAAGCCTCTTGGGAAAGCCTCGAGAGAAAGCCACAGATTCCTTGATCCACGCGAAGGGAAATGTGACACTGCTGCTACAGCTCGGAGGAAAGTGCACGTGCATGCCCCACTCGAGACGAGGACTGACACCCCTGGGGAGACTCCAGAAGTACCCCAAGATCCATGTCAGCACTGGAGAGGAATCCTCATGTTCCGGAAACGAATCCACACAAGGTCTTAGGAACCGCTTCGACAGGAGAGGAATCCTGAGAGGCCCCCGAGCAACTCGCATGGGGTCTGGCCTTTCCTGAGGCCACCAGAGCGGGTCCCTGAGGTCCCCGACGTCAGTCGAGAGCACCTGCCGCAACTCGAGAAAATCCAGGAGGTTCTCCCCTCCAGGCGAGATGAGGCCCATTTCCGCTGAGGCGTCTGGAGGCTAATCACACCTAACCTCTGGAACTTCCAAAGGGTCCTTCACCTCCTTGCTGCAACTTAAGAAGTTCCCCCGACATACCCGTCTCCACTCGAGAGGAAGCACGGGAGTCCCCGCCCACATCCAGAGGAGCCCCATGTCCGCCTCCTAGCTCGAGAGGAGGGATCCTTTCCCTGCGTGGTCGGGAAAGAATTCCCGGCCTTCCCGTCGCAATTCAAGAGGAGGCGCTCTCCACAGAAAAAGCGAGAGGAACTCCAGGGTCGTGCCACCATTCCCAGAATCCCCCAGATGTCTCATTCCATTCCAGGGAAACCTGTTTTCCCTGCACTGCCTCGACTTTCAAGCCGAGGATCGACTCACACCACGGTGGCACGTGGGACAGCCCTGTGGGAAAGCCTCGTGGGAAAGCCTCGTGGGAAAGCCTTGAGGGAAATCCACAGATCCCTTGATCCACTCGACAGGAAGAATCAAACTGCTGCTACAGCTCGGGAGGAAAGCGCACGTGCATGCCCCCACTCGAGACGAGTACTGACTCCCCTGGGGAGACACCAGAAGTACCCCAAGATCCATGTCAGCACTTGAGAGGAATCCTCAGGTTCCGGCAGCGACTCCTCACAAGGTCTTAGGCCCCGACATTGACAGGAGAGGAATCCCGAGAGGCCCCCGAGCAACTCGCATGGGCAGAGACCTTTCCTGAGGCCACCAGAGCGGGTCCCTGAGGTCCCCGTCGTAAGTCGAGAGCACCTGCCGCAACTCGAGAAAATCCAGGAGGTTCTCCCCTCCAGGCGAGATGAGGCCCATTTCCGCTGAGGCGTCTCGAGGCTAATCACACCTAAGCTCTGGAACTTTCAAAGGGTCCTTCACACCCTTGCTGCAACTCAAGAAGTTCCCCCACATACCGTCTCCACTCCAGAGGAAGCACGAGAGTCCCGCCCACATCCAGAGGAGCACCGTTTTCCGCCTCCTAGCTTGAGAGGAGGGATCCTTTCCCTGCGTGATCGGGAAAAATTTCCCGGCGTTCCCGTCGCATCCCAAGAGGAGGCGCTCTCCACAGGAAAGGCGAGAGGAATTCCAGGGTCGTGACACCATTGCCAGAGTCCCACAGATGTCTCCGTGCATTCAAGGGAAACCTGTTTTCCCTACACTGCCTCGGCTTTCAAGCCGAGGATCGACTCACACCACGGTAGCACGTGGACAGCGCTGTGGGAAAGCCTCGTGGGAAAGCCTCTTGGGGAAAGCCTCATGGGAAAGCCTCGAGGGAAAGCCACAGATCCCTTGATCCACGCGAAGGGAAGCGTGACACTGCTCCTACAGCTCGGCAGGAAAGCCCAAGTGCATGCCCCCAATCTGACGAGGACTGACTCCCCTGGGGAGACTCTAGAAGTACCCCTAGATCCATGTCAGCACTGGAGAGGAATCCTCAGATTCCGGCAACGACTCCACACAAGGACTTAGTCCCCGGCATCAACGGGAGAGGAATCCTAAGAGGCCCCCGAGCAACTCGCATGGGGACTGGCCTTCCCTGAGGCCACCAGAGCGGGTCCCTGTGGTCCCCGTCCTACGTGGAAAGCACCTGCCGCAACTCGAGAAAATCCAGGAGGTTCTCCCCTCCAGTCGAGATGAGGCCCATTTCCGCTGAGGCGTCTCGAGGCTAATCACACCTAACCTCTGGAACTTCCAAAGGGTACTTCACACCCTTACTGCAACTCAAGAAGTTCCCCGACATACCCGTCTTCACTCGAGAGGAAACACGAGAGTCCCGCCCACATCCAGAGGAGCCCCGTTTCCGCCTCATAGCTCGAGAGGATTGATTCTCTCCCTGTGTCGTCGGGAAAGGATTCCTGGGCATTCCCGCGCATCTGAACAGGAGGCGTTCTCCACAGGAAAGGCGAGAGGAAATCCAGGGTCGTGCCACCATTCCCAGAGTCCCCCAGATGTCTCAGTCCTCTGCATGGAAACCTGTTTTCCCTGCACTGCCTCCACTTTCAAGCTGAGGATCGACTCACACCACGGTGGCACGTGGGACAGCCTTGTGGGAAAGCCTCGTGGGAAAGCCTCGAGGCAAAGCCAAAGATCCCTTGATCCATGCGAAGGGAAGCGCGACACTGCTGCTACAGCTCGGGAGGAATGCACACGTGCATGCCCCCACTCGGGACGAGGACTGACTCCCCTGGGGATTCTCCAGAATACACCAAGATCCATGTCAGTACTGGAGAGGAATCCTCAAGTTCCGGCACCCACTCCACACAAGATCTTAAGCCCCGGCATCGACGGGAGAAGAATCCCGAGAGGCCCCCAAGCAACTCGCATCGGGACTGGCCTTTCCTGAGGCCACCAGAGCGGGTCCCTGAGGTCGCCGTCGTAAGTCGACAGCACCTACCGCATCTCGATAAAATCCAGGAGGTTCTCCCCTCCAGGCGAGATGAGTCCCATTTGTGCTGAGGCGTCTCGAGGCTAATCAGACCAAACCTCTGGAACTTCCAAAGGGTCCTTCACAACCTTTCTGCAACTCAAGAAGTTGCCCAACATACCCGTCTCCACTCGAGAGGAAGCACGAGAGTCCCGCCGACATCCAGAGGAGCCCCGTTTCCGCCTCCTAGCTCGAGAGGAGGGATCCTTTCCCTGCGTGTTCGGCAAAGAATTCCAGGGGTTCCAGTCGCATCTCAAGAGGAGGCGCTCTCCACAGGAAAGGCGAGAGGAACTCCAGGGTCGTTCCACCATTCCAAGAGTCCCCCAGATGTCTCAGTCCTTTCCAGAGGAACTTGTTTACCCTGCACTGCCTCGACGTTCACGCGGAGGACCGACTCACACCGATGGTGGCACGTGGGACAGCCCTGTGGGAAAGCCTCGTGGGAAAGCCTCGTGGGAAAGCCTCGAGGGAAAACAAGAAACCCCTTGATCAACCCAACGGGGAAAATTGACTCTGCTCCTAATGCTCGGGAGAAAAGCGCACGTGCATGCCCACATTGGAGACGAAGATGACTCCCCTGTGGAGACTCCAGTAGTACCCCAAGATCCATGTCAGCACTGGAGAGGAAACCTCAGGTTCGGGCACCGATTCCAAAAAAGGTCTTAGGCCCGGTCATCGACCGGAGAGGAATCCCGAGAGGCCCCTTAGCAACTCGCAAGTCGGACTGGCATTACCTGAGCGGGACCAGAGCGGGTTACATAAGTCCCGGTCGTAACTGGAGAGCACCTGCTGAAACTCAAGAAAACCCAGGAGGTTCTCCCCTGCAGTCGAGATGAGGCCCATTTCCGCTGAGGCGTCTCGAGTCTAATCACACCTAACCTTTGAAAACTTCCAAAGGGTTCTTCACACCCTTGCTGCAACTCAAGAAGATCCCCGACATACCTCTCTCCACTCGAGAGGAAGAACGAGAGTCACGCCCACATCCAGAGGAGCCCCCGTTTCCGCCTCCTAGCTCGAGAGGAGGGATCCTTTCCCTGCATGGTCGGGAAAGAACTCCCGGCGTTCCTGTCTCATCTCAAGAGGAGGCGCTCTCCACAGGAAAGGCGAGAGGAACTCCAGGGTCGTGCCACCATTCCCAGAGTCCCCCAGATGTCTCAGTCCATTCCAGGGAAACCTGTTTTCCCTGCACTGCCTCGACTTTCAAGCCGAGGATCGACTCACACCACGGTGGCACGTGGACAGCCCTGTGGGAAAGCCTCGTGGGAAAGCCTCGAGGGAAAGCCTCGAGGGAAAGCCACAGATCCCTTGATCCAAGCGAAGGGAAGCGTGACAGTTCTGCTACAGCTCGGGAGGAAAGCGAACGTGCATGCCCCCACGCGAGACGAGGACTGACTCCCCTGGGGAGACTCCAGAAGTACCGCAAGATGCATGTCAGCACTGGAGAGGAATCCTCAGGTTCCGCACCGACTCCACACAAGGTCTTAGGCCCCGGCGTCGAAGGGAGAGGAATCCCGAGAGGCCCCCGAGCAACTCGCATGGGGACTGGCCTTTCCTGAGGCCACCAGAGCGGGTCCCTGAGGTCCCCGTCGTAAGTCAAGAGCACCTGCCGCAACTCGAGAAAATCCAGGAGGTTCTCCCCTCCAGGCGAGATGAGACCCATTTCCACTCAGGTGTCTCGAGGGCTAATCACACCTAACCCCTGGAACTTCCAAAGGGTCCTTCACACCCTTGCTACAACTCAAGAAGTTCCCCAACATATCTGACTCCACTCGAGAAGAAGCACGAGAGTCCCGCCCACATCCAGAGGAGCCCCGTTTCCGCCTCGTACCTCGCGGTCAGGTATCTTTTTCCTGTATGTTCCGGAAAGAATTCCAGGTGTTCCCGTCGCATCTCATGAGGAGGCGCTCTCCAAAGGAAAGGCGAGAGAAACTCCAGTGTTGTGCCATCATTCCAAGAGTCCCCAGATATCTCAGTGTGCCGGGGTCCTGCCCCGCTGGATCCAGGGAATTCGACGGGATGGACGGCGTTGACGTGGAAAGTCTTGTGTATTTATTAATGTAAGATGAGATTAAGAAATTATAGGGTAGTAAGAAGATTAACTGGAGGAAAAAAGGCTGAATAGCTAGGTTTACGCGGAAGGCCAATAAAATTCCCGACAAGGAATTTTCTGGCGGATTCTGGGAATGGTGGCACGACCCTCGAGTTCCTCTTGCCTTTCCTGTGGAGAGCGCCTCCTCTTGAGATGCGCCGGGAACGCCGGGAATTCTTTCACGACCACACAGGGAAACGATCCCTCCTCTGGATCTATCAGGCGGAAACGGGGCTCCTCTGGATGTGGGCGGGACTCTCGTGCTTTCTCTCGAGTGGAGACGGGTATGTCGGGGAACTTCTTGAGTTGCAGCAAGGGTGTGAAGGACCCTTTGGAAGTTCCAGATGTTAGATGTGATTAGCCTCTAGACGCCTCAGCGGAAATGGGCCTCATCTCGCCTGGTGGGGAGAACCTCCTGGATTTTCTCGAGTTGCGGCAGGTGCTCTCGACTTACGACGGGGACCATAGGGATCCGCTATGGTGGCCTCAGGAAACGCCAGTCCACATGCGAGTTGCTCGGGAGCCTCTCGGGATTCCTCTCCCGTCGATGCTGGGGGCCTAAGACCTTGTGAGGAATCGGTGCCGGAACCTGAGGATTCCTCTCCAGTGTTGACATGGATCTTGGGGTACTTCTGGAGTCTACCCAGGGGAGTCAGTCCTAGCCTCGAGTGGGGGCATGCACGTGCGCTTTCCTCCCGAGCTGTAGCAGCAGTGTCACGCTTCCCTTCGCGTGCATCAAGGGATCTGTGGCTTTCCCTCGAGGCTTTCCCACGAGGCTTTCCCAAGAGGCTTTCCCACAGGGCTGTCCCACGTGCCACCGTGGTGTGAGTCGATCCTCGGCTTCAAAGTAGAGGCAGTGCAGGGAAAATAGGTTTCCCTGGAATGGACTGAGACATCTGGGGGACTCTGGGAATGGTGGCACGACCCTGGAGTTCCTCTCGCCTTTCCTGTGGAGAGCGCCTCCTCTTGAGATGCGATGGGAACGCGGGGAATTCTTTCCCCACCACGCAGGGAAAGGATCCCTCCTCTCGAGCTAGGAGGCGGAAACAGGTCTCCTCTGGATGTGGGCGGGACTCTCGTGGCTTCCTCACGAGAGGAGACGGGTATGTCGGGGAACTTCTTGAGTTGCAGCAAGGGTGTGAAGGACCCTTTGGAAGTTCCAGATGTTAGATGTGATTAGCCTCCAGACGCCTCAGCGGAAATGGGCCTCATCTCGCCTGGAGTGGAGAACCTCCTGCATTTTCTCAAGTTGCGGCAGGTGCTCTCGACTTACGACAGGGACCTCAGGGACCCGCTCTGGAGGCCTCAGGAAAGGCCAGTCCCCATGCGAGTTGCTCGGGGCCTCTCGGGATTCCTCTCCCGGTGATGCCGGGGCCTGAGATCTTGTGTGTGGAGTGGGTGCCGGAACCTGAGGATTCCTCTCCAGTGCTGACATGGAATTTGGGGGTACTTCTGGGAGTCTCCCCAGGGGAGTCAGTCCTCATCTCGACTGAGGGCATGCACGTGTGATTTCCTCCCGAGCTGTAGCAGCAGTGTCACGCTTCCCTTCGCGTGCATCAAGGGATCTGTGGCTTTCCTCGAGCCTTTTCCGCGAGGCTTTCCCGAGGCTTTCCCACAGGCAGTCCCTCGTGCCACCGTGGTGTGAGTCGATCCTCGGCTTGAAAGTCGAAACAGTGCAGGGAAAACAGGTTTCCCTGGAATGGACTGAGACATCTGGAGGACTCTGGGAATGGTGGCACGACCCTGGAGTTCCTCTCGCCTTTCCTGTGGAGAGTGCCTCCTCTTGAGATGCGACAGGAACGCCGGAATTCTTTCCCGACACGCAGGGAAAGGAACCCGTCTCTCGAGCAAGGAGGCGGAAACGGGCTCCTCTGGATGTGGGCGGGACTCTCGTAT
>NW_017216509.1:0-13147 GCF_001704415.2 Capra hircus
TAAGGGAAACTACTGACTTTCTCAAGTCCTTGATTAAGCAGGGGGATTTGGTGATGAATCAATATACTATAGACAGTTGATGAGTTTTTAAATATTATTATTATGGTGCTCTTATGTAGTGGCTTAGCTTGCATTGCCCCACCTTCTCTATCCGATTGCTGTGTATACTGTTCTAGTATTCCCAACCAGTATTTCCACAACTGAGAATGAATGTCAGGGAAGAGAAAATGATCTGTCAATGCTTTTAATGTACTGTATTTTTAATAACCCAGGCCTCAGCATTTAGACCATGGTCTATGCTTTATATCAATTTACGTAGTGGTGTATTCTTATTCATATTGGTTGCATTGGAAGATGGAGTATTCAGCCTGGCTATAAATAGAAGGCTCTAGTATGCAGAGCTCCTCGCTCTAGCCAGCAGTTAGTTTTGTAACCGATCGCTGGTTTGGCCACTTGCTTCTTGCCCAACGATAACTCAAGGAACAGACTGGTTCCAAATAGGAAAAGGAGTATGTCAAGGCTGTATATTGTCACCCTGCGCTTATTTAACTTATATGAAATATCAATAACCTCAGATATGCAAATGGCACCACCCTTATGGCAGAAAGTGAAAAGGAACTAAAAAAAACCTCTTGATGAAATTGAAAGTGGAGAGTGAAAAAGTTGGCTTAAAGCTCAACATTCCGGGGCGAGGTCAGCTGTTGACTGCGGGGAGACGCCTGAGGGTTCATGAGGGAGAGGGGCAGTGGGAAATGCCTGAGCAGGAAACCTGGGCAGCCGTGGAGGCAGGGCCACCTGCTGAGTCACTCACAGGCGGTGGAGCCATCGCTGTGGCCCCTCTGTCCCTACACGTCAGCCCTGGAGAGTGGAAGGCTCCAGAGAGAGGCTGCCTGTTACTGCCTTCACGGGGAGGGAGCCGGGAGCAGTGGAGAAAGACGGCCCCAGAGGCGCTGTGAAAAGAAATCTTGCTTATCCAGTAAAGTAGGAAAGGAAATCACAAGAAAAAAAAAATTAGTGTTTGTGCTGGCTGCTCAGGAGAAATAGTTAGAAGATAGTGGGGCCCAGGGGATAAAGTGTGGGTGTAGCAGGGAGCAATTTGTTGGAGGTAGTGGGAGGTGAGCTGCAGCTCCCAGCGCCTTGCTCCTGACATAGATGAAGGCGGCAGACATGCTGGGGGCGTAGTTTAGCCGAGCAAGAGAGAGGGAGAGAGGAGAGAGAAAAACCAGAACTTGGGCCTTCACCGAGTGGATCTAGACTGAAACCTGTGGGTCTTGGAAAGAGAACAAAGCAGAGAGTGAGAAAAGGCTCTCATGGAGAGAGACTCAGAAGTCTTCAGCCAACAGTTTGGGATGAGCTGCTTTACCTTGAAATCCGGGCTTCAGCACCAATGATCTCAGAGAGTGTCAGCGGTGAGCGGTGGTTTGAAGCCAGAGCCTCATTCTCTGCCCAACAAGTGGACCCGGAGGGGCCTGGATGAAAACCAGGAATCCTAGCCGCTCATCCTCCAGGGCTAGAGGCTCAAAACAAGGTTCCCCAGCCTTTGCCCTCATTGAAAGTGCATTTCTCAAGGAGGCAAAAGCTGTAGAAACAAGGACAGGTCGAATGTGTATTATAGAGACTCAGCCCAGCAAGCAGGCGAGCACACAGTTTGTTCAGTTAAGACAGAAGCAAGGCAGTTACACATCCAGGAGAAAAAGGTGTTGGTTCCCCCGCCCCATGAGGAGGAGCTCCATGGACATGCAGGTGAACCATTCACACGGGCACTCCTTCCCGGTCTGTGGCCTTTGCACAGTTTTCTGGTTTCTGTTTCCACACTGGACTGCCCTCGTGTTACTGAAGACTCAGACTCTCTGTACACCGATGCCGAATCAAAACCCAAGACAATTTTGGGGGAAGTAGAAGAGGAGAGCTTTCTTATTTACCAGGCAAAGAGAGACACACCAGGCCTCTGCCTCAAAAGAGTGAGGTGTTCAACCCCAGGGAATTGAATCAGGGCTTTTACAACTGTGGGTCTAAGGTGGGCGCCTGACAAGACTATGGGGTGAGCAGGACTTGCACTCCCTTAATCTCATCTCGGGGGACCCGGATCTTTGGTGGTCAACTCTCCCAGTCTTTTTTTTTTTTTTGCCTTTAAAGATTTTTTTAATTTAAATATAATTAACTTACAATATTTCATCATCTTCAGATGTATGACATACATAGTGATTTGATATTTTTAAACATTACAAGATGATCACTGTGATAAGTCTAGTTACCATCACCATACACAATTATTACAGTGTTACTGACTATATTTCCTATGCTGTACATTGCATCCCCATGACTCATTTATTTCATTTTATTTATTTATTTATTTTTTTACTTTATTTTACTTTACACTACTGTATTGGTTTTGCCATACATTGACATGAATCCACCACGGGTGTACATGCGTTCCCAAACATGAACCCCCCTCCCACCTCCCTCCCCATAACATCTCTCTGGATCATCACCGTGCACCAGCCCCAAGCATGCTGTGTCCTGCGTCGGACATAGACTGGCAATTCGATTCTTACATGATAGTATACATGTTACAATGCCATTCTCCCAAATCATCCCACCCTCCCCTCTCCCTCTGAGTCCAAAAGTCTGTAATACACATCTGTGTCTTTTTTGTTGTCTTGCATACAGGGTCGTCATTGCCATCTTTCTAAATTCCATATATATGTGTTAGTATACTGTATTGGTATTTTCTTTCTGGCTTACTTCACTCTGTATAATCGGCTCCAGTTTCATCCATCTCATCAGAACTGATTCAAATGTATTCTTTTTAACAGCTGAGTAATACTGCATTGTGTATATGTACCACAGCTTTCTTATCCATTCATCTGCTGATGGACATCTAGGTTGTTTCCATGTCCTGGCTATTATAAACAGTGCTGCGATGAACATTGGGGTACATGTGTCTCTTTCAATTCTGGTTTCCCTGGTGTGTATGCCAGCAGTGGGATTGCTGGGTCATAAGGTAGTTCTATTTGCAATTTTTTAAGGAATCTCCACACTGTTCTCCAAAGTGGCTGTACTAGTTTGCATTCCCACCAACAGTGTAGGAGGGTTCCCTTTTCTCCACACCCTCTCCAGCATTTATTGCTTGCAGATTTTTGGATCACAGCTATTCTGACTGGTGTGAAGTGGTACCTCATTGTGGTTTTGATTTGCATTTCTCTAATAATGAGTGATGTTGAGCATCTTTTCATGTGTTTGTTAGCCATCCGTATGTCTTCGTTGGAGAAATGTCTATTTAGTTCTTTGGCCCATTTTTTGATTGGGTCGTTTATTTTTCTGGAATTGAGCTGCATAAGTTGCTTGTATATTTTTGAGATTAGTTGTTTGTCAGTTGCTTCATTTGCTATTATTTTCTCCCATTCAGAAGGCTGTCTTTTCACTTTGCTTATGTTTTCCTTTGTTGTGCAGAAGTTTTTAATTTTAATTAGATCCCATTTGTTTATTTTTGCTTTTATTTCCAGTATTCTGGGAGGTGGATCATAGAGGATCCTGCTGTGATTTATGTTGGAGAGTGTTTTGCGTATATTCTCCTCTAGGAGTTTTATAGTTTCTGATCTTACATTTAGATCTTTAATCCATTTTGAGTTTATTTTTTGTGAATGGTGTTAGAAAGTGATCTAGTTTCATTCTTTTACAAGTGGTTGACCAGTTTTCCCAGCACCACTTGTTAAAGAGATTGTCTTTACTCCATTGTATATTCTTGCCTCCTTTGTCAAAGATAAGGTGTCCATATGTGTGTGGATTTATCTCTGGCTTTCTATTTTGTTCCATTGATCTATATTTCTGTCTTTGTGCCAGTACCATACTGTCTTGATGACTGTGGCTTTGTAGTAGAGCCTGAAGTCAGGCAAGTTGATTCCTCCAGTTCCATTCTTCTTTCTCAAGATTGCTTTGGCTATTCTAGGTTTTTTTGTATTTCCATACAAATCTTGAAATAATTTGTTCTAGTTCTGTGAAAAATATGGCTGGTAGCTTAATAGGGATTGCATTGAATTTGTAAATTGCTTTGGGTAGTATACTCATTTTCACTATATTGATTCTTCCGATCCATGAACATGGTATATTTCTCCATCTATTAGTGTCCTCTTTGATTTCTTTCAGTGTTTTTATAGTTTTCTATGTATAGGTCTTTAGTTTCTTTAGGTAGATATATTCCTAAGTATTTTATTCTTTTCGTTGCAATGGTGAATGGAATTGTTTCCTTAATTTCTTTTTCTACTTTCTCATTATTAGTGTATAGGAATGCAAGGGATTTCTGTGTGTTGATTTTTATATCCTGCAACTTTACTATATTCATTGATGAGCTCTAGTAATTTTCTGGTGAAGTCTTTAGGGTTTTCTATGTAGAGGATTATGTCATCTGCAAACAGTGAAAGTTTTACTTCTTCTTTTCCTATTTGGATTCCTTTTGTTTCTTTTTCAACTCTCCCAGTCTTGATGACCTTCTCTGGTCCCTTTAATCTCAGATGGTTCTGGGGCTGCTCCTCCCTCGATCAGCAACTGCGCGAATCTGCCCTTTGGAACGCATGGAAGGTCATCACGGCCAGAGTCTTGCCTACAAGAAACAGGGGACAGAAAGGCCTCTGTGCTTGGGAGCCCCACTGGGCAGACGCAGAGAATAGACTTGTGGGGAAGGAGAGGGTGGGGTGAATTGAGAGTCGCACTGAGATACACACACCTCCCTGTGTAAAGCACAGAGCTAGCGGGGAATTGCTGTATAACACAGGGAGCTCAGCCCCGTGCTCTGTGCTGACCTAAAGGGGGGTTGCAGGAGGGGAGGGAGGCTCAAGGGGCAGGGATATATGTATGATTATGGCTAAGTTGAGCTTTTGTATGGCAGAAACCAGCACAACATTGTACCCTCCAATTAAAAAATAAATGAAGCAGAAAGACTTCTTGGGACTCTCACACATAACAGATCAAATTTGTTAATCTGTCTCATGTCAAATTAATTATTAGATCAGTGCAAGAACCTAGAAAGCAAAGTTTTCTGCTTCTTCAGAAGCAAAAGATGCCAGCACAGTCCCAGGCACATGCCTAGCTGCTTAATCAGTAAAAGCTGAGTGGATAAGAATGGTGATTTTTTCATTGAAATCAACCTGCTCTGCGGTTCACATCCAAGCTCCCGCACTTCTCAGCTGGTCTGATTTTGCACAAAGTGCCTACCATCTCTGTCTTGCTGTCCTGTGTAATTCAGGGGAGGTTATTATCGTCATTATTCTCTACCTTCTTGGATAGAGACGAAGTGTCTTTGAAGGGGCTTGCTGATCAAAGAACTCAGACTCCACACATTTCTTCACCAAGGATCCTGAAACCTGGTAGCTTTCTGTTGCATTGTTTGCAGACTGACATTAGATTGGAACTCTGCTTTGGGGTAGAATGAAATGGAATTTGTAGGGAGGGACAGACTCTAGGCCAGTTCAGTCAAATCAGCAAACCAGAGTGGCCTCTTTTTTCTTTTCTCTTTAAAAAAAACATTTTATTTTGTATTAGGGTATAGCCAGTTAAGAATGTTGTGACAGTTTCAGGTGAAAAGCGAAGGGACTCAGCCATACATATTCATGTATCCATTCTCCCCCAATGTCCCCCCCACACACACCAGAGTGGCCTGTCTCTAATCTACTTCACTCTGTGTGACAGGACCTAGTGTATATTAATGCAAGTATATGGAATCTTAAAAAAAACAACGGTATTGCTGAATCTATTTACAGGTTAGGAATGGAGGAGCAAATGTAGAAAACGGACTTGTGCACTCAGGGCGGGCGAGGTGGGGAACAAACTGAAATCGTAGCCTCGACATATACACGGCCATGTGTAACATAGACAGCTCGTGGGAAGCTGCTGTATAGCACACGGAGCTCAGCTGGGGCTCTGTGATGACCTAGAGGTGGGATGCAGGCGGGAGGGAGGGGCGGTTAAGGAGGGATGGGATCAATGAAAACAGATGGCTAATTCATGTTGTTGTACAGCGGAAACCAACACAACATTGTAAAGCAATTATATTCCAAACAAACAAATGCGGCCAGGAGGGCGAGAGGCCTAGTCTCCATTCTGAATCAGATGGCAGGACTCTGTGTCCTGCTCTTTGAGGCATGAGACACAGCTCACTACAGGGCTCGGCAAGGCTAGACTGATCCAGTTACAGAAGTCACCTGCCAGGTGGCTTCCGCCGCTGTGACTCCAAAGTCCAAGTTTAGCATTTTGGTTCAGAGCAAGCATTCAAAGAGCCAGGAAGCTCTGATTAGAATCTTGGTCCCGCCAACACCTTGTGCCTTTGAGGAAGTCATTTAGTTCTCTGGACCCGCGTCTTCTTCTTGTTATAAATTCTGCTGATGAGCCCTTGCGCCTGTCAAATGGCGCACCTGCCCAGGATAACAATGGTGGTTGCTCCAAAGTTAACAATAATTTGCAAGAATCCAGCAATTCCACTTCAGCAAGTACACCTCAAAGAAATGAAACTAGATTCTCAAAGAGATATCTGTACACCCAGGGTCACAGCAGCATTATTCATAGGAGCTGAAAGTTGAAAATTAAAGTCATACAGTCATATCCAACTGTTTGCGACCCCATTGACTACAGCCTGCCAGACTCCTCTATCCTCAGATTCTTCTGGCAAGTTGGAAAGTTGAAAGTTAGAAAACACAAATATTCATCCAGAAAGGAATGAATAAACACAGGGTGGTCTATGCCCACAGTGGAATATTACTACCTTAAAAAGGCAGGAACTTCTGGCGCATGCTGCATTGGGGAGCTACTTGGAGGCGTTATGCTGAGTAACCTAAGCCAGTCACAAAAATGCAAATATCGCATGATTCCACGTCTATGAAGTCCTGACAGAGTCAAGCCATGCAGACAAATGCAGAAGGTGGTTGGCCAGGGGCTGAGGTAAAGGGGGAGCTGGGGAGTCATCGTTCAATGGGGACACAGGTGAAAGTGTTCCAGGGACTGGGTGCACAACCACATAAATATCCTTACCATTTTTGGACTGTATACTTAAAACGGTTAAGTTGGTTAATGTTATGTGATGTGTATTTTACCACCATTTAAAAAAATTGCTGCCCATGATAAGTAATAGAACAAGCTTCACACAGTTACTGGGTATAGTAAACCCAAAGGGGACTGAATATAAGTCAGCAAGAATTTGGTCCCTTACAGTTACCCCAATCTCTGCAGAAGAGGACAAACCCATAGATTCCAAGGGCCAGAAGAATACAGGAGCCTGAAATCAGTGTCCACATCATAAGCCCTACTTAAGGGTAATTAATCAATTGTATTATTTGAACATGAATAAAATTGTCTTGGAAGAAAAGTTATGACCAACCTAGATAGCATATTGAAAAGTAGAGATATTACTTTGCCGACTAAGGTCGTCTAGTCAAGGCTATACTTTTTCCTGTGGTCATGGATGGATGTGAGAGTTGGACTGTGAAGAAGGCTGAGTGCCGAAGAATTGATGTGTTTGAACTGTGGTGTTGGAGAAGACTCTTGAGAGTCTCTTGGACTGCAAGAAGATCCAACCAGTCCATTCTGAAGATCAGCCCTGGGATTTCTTTGGAAGGAATGATGCTAAAGCTGAAACTCCAGTACTTTGGCCACCTCATGCAAAGAGTTGACTCATTGGAAAAGACTTTGATGCTGGGAGGGATTGGGGCAGGAGAAGGGGACGACCGAGGATGAGATGGCTTGATGGCATCACTGACTCAATGGACATGAGTCTGAGTGAACTCCAGGAGTTGGTGATGGACAGGGAGGCCTGGCGTGCTGCGATTCATGGGGTTGCAAAGAGTCGGACACGACTGAGCGACTGAACTGAACTGAACTAAAAATGTCTTAGAGTCTCACAGCACTGATCTAATCTCCCCCACGTTTCCTTGCACACACACACACAGACACAGCGCAGACACTTTCATCTAGAAAACGGGTCTCTCCACCCTCAGGCTGGAGCTGGGCTGACCCCCTGCACTCTGGGATTGCAGGGGTCTCTTTGGGACGTGAACTCAGTGCCCAGTCTCCCACAGAAGAGGCTGACTGGAGACTTACTGGATCCTTTAGAGCAGAGCCTGGAGACCTGGGTCAGTCAGGGAGGCTGAGGGTAAGCATGTGGGGCTGGAGCTGAGACATCACCAAGAACAGAAGCGGGGAGTCCTGAGCACAGCAGACAGTCCTCACCCCTGGGTTGTTGGGGTGAGATTGGAGTCGGGGGAAAACACCTGCAGTGTAGCTATCAGCCCTGACTCTTCTGTGGTAACCATCAGTGGATAGTTCTGAGATAGTCTTTACTGTGGTAAAACATGCGTAACGTAAAATTTACCATTTTAACCATTTTAAGTGTCCAGTTCAAAACTGTTAAGGACAAAAAAAATAGTGTTAAGGACATTCCTAGTTTGTATAACCAATCTCTTGAGCTTTTTTTCATCTTGCAAAACTGAAACTGTACACATTAAACAAAAATCCCCTCTTCCTCCCTGCAGTTCCTGGCAATCACCATTCTACTCTATTAATCTAACCCCTCTAGGTACTTCACTTAAGCGGAAACCTTCGGTCTTTGTCATTTCCTATGGAAATGCCTTCTCTTAGTAATGGCCACAAGGCTCATCCACGTTGTAGCTTATTGGAAACATAGTATCTTTATTTGTGATGGCACATCGGCTTGATTTTTTATGTATTCTTTTGCAGTCTTTCATCTCCCATTTGAAGGAGCAGACTCGTCCTTCAGTCTGTGGTGGTTCCCTGGAGCTGGAGTATTCTGTTTGACGGTGGTGTTAATTCCTGAGGTTTCCTGTCTTTCTCTCCCTACACCTGCTCCACTTTCCTTGCTCCCTCTTGTGGAAGAATTCTTAAGCGTTTCTGTCTGGTCTGGATCCTAAAAGAAATCAGTCCTGAATATTCATTGGAAAAACTGCTGGTGAAGCTAAAGATGCAATACTTTGGCTGCCGGATGAGAAGAACTGACTCATTGCATGGTGATTGCAACCATGAAAGTAAAAGACACTTGCTCCTTGGGAGGAAAGTTATGACCAACCTAGACAGCATATTAAAAAGCAGAGTCATTACTTTGCTGACAAAAGTCCTTCTAGTCAGAGCTAGGTTTTTCCAATAGTCATGTATGGATGTGAGAGTTGGACTATAAAGAAGCTGAGTGCTGAAGAATTGATGCTTTTGAACTGTGGTGTTGGAGAAGACTCTTGAGAGTCCCTTGGACTGCAAGGAGATCCACCAGTCCATCCTAAAGGAAATCAGTCCTGAATATTCATTGGAAGGACTGATGCTGAAGCTGAAAGTCCAATACTTTAGCGCCTGATGTGAAGAGCTCACTCATTGGAAAAGACCTTGGTGCTGGGAAGATTGAAGGCAGGAGGAGAAGGGGATGACAGAGGGTTGGCTGGCATCACAGACTCGATTGACATGAGTCTGAGGAAGCTCCAGGAGTTGGTGATGGACAGGGAAGCCTGGCGTGCTGCAGTCCATGGGGTTACAGAGTCAGACACGACTCAGCCACTGGACTGAACTGAACTGAATTGCTCTTAAAACTCACCAGGCTGTCTCTTGTCTTTGGATTTCCAGAAGGTGGCGCTAGACCTCAAGTCTGCGGGACCCTGGCCCATAGCAGGGGCTGGTTTTCTGAGCCAGCTCCTTCCCTATCAGAGCTCCCATGGGCTGCAGGGGAGGGTCACACTAAGAGACCCCGAAGAGTAGGGGCAGGGGGGGGGGCCGCGGTGGATCTCGCACCCGGGGCACTGAGGGTGCCGGGGACCCAGGAGGGAGGTTCCGGGGTGTGCTGCTCCCAGACGCTTGTCAGTGAACTGCCTGTGGAGAGCGGTCACTCTCTTGCCCTTCACAGTGTTTATCAGCCTCTTTACCAAAACCCTTCCTCAAAACCCTTCCTCTCCCTCGTCATGGGGGTTCCCCCAGCTCAGGTCTCCGGTGCTGCTGTAGAGAAACAGGTGTCCCCAGGGATGTCTGCAGAACTAGGCCAGCTTTTTCTGTGGTGGGACATCAACCCCATGGCGTTTCCTTGTGAGGGGGAGGGGAAAGCTTCTGCTATGGAAGCCTTGATCAGACATCTTGTTTTGTTTTGTTTTGTTTTGTTTTAACTCCAGAATCCTCGTCCCTCAGTGAAGGCTGCATGCCTAATCAGTCTCTTCAGTCCTGTCCGACTCTTTGCAACCCCATGGACCCTAGCCCACCAGGCTCCTCTGTCCATGGGATTCTCCAGGCAAGAATCCTGGAGTGGTTGCCATGTCCTCCTCCAGGGGATCTTCCCAACCCAGGGGTCGAACTCATGATTCCTGTGTCTCCTGCATTGACAGGTGGGTTCTCTACCACTGAGCCATGCGGGAAGCCCCTAGTGAAGTTGCTGCTGCTGCTGCTTCAATCATGTCCGACTCTGTGCAACACCATAGACGGCAGCCCACCAGGCTCCCCCGCCCCTGAGATTCTAGCAAGAACACTGGAGTGGGTTGCCATTTCCTTCTCCAATGCGTGAAAGTGAAAAGTGAAAGTGAATTCGCTCAGTCATGTCTGACTGTTAGCGACCCCATGGACTGCAGCCAACCAGGCTCATTCGTCCATGGGATTTTCCAGGCAAGAGTATTGGAGTGGGGTGCCATTGCCGTCTCCGAGTGAAGGTTGACCTGCAAATCCCCTCCCTTGCAGGGAATCTCTAGGTCAGTATCTCTGGGTTTCCACCACCACCATCACCACGACCGCCCACCACCGGCAGCATCACCGTCAGAGGAGTCCGGGTAGGTTTCCTGGTTCTGCAGGTCCTGCAGCCCATAGCGAGGTCTGTCAGCCTGTGACCCGGACCACAACAGACACGACTCCTCCAGGGCTCCTTGGGCAGATGGAGCTGTGTTCCCCATACCCACAGAGGTGCTTTTCCTCCTGAGTGGATGTCTAACTCATTGTTTCTTTATTCAAACAGACTTGGTTGATATTACTTTTAGGTATACTACCTAGTGATTTTGGTATTTTTACAGATGCTGTATAATATTATGTGTAGAATCTGAAAAAATAATATAAATGAATGTATATAGCAAAACAGAAACAGCCTCACCAACTCAGAAAACTGACAACGGTGAAGAGAGGGAAGGGGGAAGGGGCAAATTGAGGGTATGGGATTAAGAGACACAAGGCAGGAGGAGAAGGGGACGACAGGGGAGATGGTTGGATGGCACCACCAACTCGGTGGACATGAGTTTGAGTAAGCTCTGAGTGTTGGTGATGGAAGGAGGCCTAGCATGCTGGAGTCAGTGGGGTCGCAAAGAGTTGGACACGACTGAGTGACTGAACTGAATACATAATCAGTAAAGATATGTTTGGAGCACAAGGAATTATAGCCATTATCTTGTGTAACTTCTACTGGAGTATCATCTGTAAAAATACCAAATCACTGTGCTCTATATTTGGAAAACTAATGTTATATGGTAAACCAATGATACTTGGATTTTTTTAAGTTGATAGCATTTTTTTATCTAAAAAATTATTTCATTTTAATTGGAGTACTGGTATAACAAATAGTTCACAATTGTTTACTTCTTGTTTCTCACTAGAAACTAAAGTTTCTAAGGGTTAAGAATTCTGATTAATATGTGTAATTAAAATGACTAAAATTACTAAGGCAAACATCTCTGCATGCAAGGAAATGTTTCCAAGTTATCAGGAAACCCACTGAGACTGGCAGATCTGAGTCCCCTCTCTGTCTCGTGTTCTCTACCTGGTCTGGCTAACATTAGTCTCCCAACCATTTGTTTTTCCATCTTCATGTGAATTGCCTTCCTTCTCTTTCAAGTCCCAGACCACTGCCCCCAGCGCTCTCTAGAGTCTTTCACTGAAGACGGGACGGAAGGGAAAGGATTGGGTTATTCTGGCAAGTTGCTCAGCTTTCTCTGGTCTCTCCCCTGTATTGTTGTTCAGTCGCTCAGTCCGCGGACTGCAGCACAGCAGGCTTCCCTGTCCATCACCAGCTCCCAGAGTTTGCTCAAACTCATGTCCATTGATTTTGGTGATGACATCCAACCATCTCATCCTGTGTCGTCCCCTTTTCCTCCTGCCCTTGATCTTTCCCAGCATCAAGGTCGTTTCCAATGAGTCAGCTCTTCCCATCAGGTGGCCAAAGTATTGGAGTTTCAGCTTCAACATCAGTCCTTCCAATGAATATTCAGGACTGATTTCCTTTAGGATGGACTGGCTGGATCTCCTTGCAGTCCACGGGACTCTCAAGCATCTTCTCCAACACCACAGTTCAAAAGCATCAATTCTTCAGTGCTGAGCTTTCTTTATAGTCCAGCTTTCACATACAACATGACTACTGGAAAAAGCATAGCTTTGACTATATGGACCTTTGTCGGCAAAGTGATGGCTCTGTTTTTTAATTCACTGTGAAGCCTTGTCATAGCTTTTCTTCCAAGGAGCAAGTGTCTTAATTTCATGGCTGCAGTCACTGTCTACAGTGATTTTGGAGCCCAAGAAAATAAAATCTGCCACTGTTTCCATTGTTTCCCCATCTATTTGCCATGAAGTGATGGGACCGGATGCCGTGATCTTCGTTTTATGAATGTTGAGTTGTAAGCCAGCTTTTTCACTCTCCTCTTTCACCTTCATTGCACTATTGAGCTACACTTGGTTTTTGTCCCATTAAGCTATCTCATGTCAATTTAATCCTTAGACCGGCTAGAAGAACCTGGAAGGGTTGATTCAGTTTCTCATCAAGGCTCTTTTATGGGCGGTGTTCAGTGTTGCCTGTTACACATTGGTAGCACAGGATATCTGGTTGGCCCCCAGCAGTAAGCGAAGAACAGTGAACAGGTGATGTCAACCCCTTCCGACAAAGTTTCACCTGACAGTTTCAATCTCCGTTCATTTCTTCCTAAGCCTGTACTGTCATGAGAACTGGCAAGGTAGTGGTATTCCTAATTCTGTCCGTCCACCTCCACTGTATTTTCATTTATCTAATACCTTGCTACTCAGTTTCTTGACCTGTATCCCTCCTTCACTCTACTGCAGTTGCTCATTCCACAAACAACCTCTGGTTCACTATTATCAGCATCTTGAATGTGCATAATCTCAGTGTCAGGCACTCTGTTCTGCAGTAACTCTT